>NC_142246.1:74881013-74901013 GCF_052056855.1 Sturnus vulgaris
GTTATTTGGTTTAGGGTTAGGTTTAGGGTCAGGGTTAGGGTTAGGGTTATTTGGCCTAGGGTTAGGGTTAGGGTTAGGGTTAGGGTTAGGGTTATGGTTAGTTGGGTTAGGGTTATGGTTAGGGTTATTTTGGTAAAGGTTAGGCTTATGGTTAGTGTTAGGGCTAGTTGGTTTAGGGTTAGGGTTAGGGTTATTTGGTTTAGGGTTAGGTTTAGGGTCAGGGTTAGGGTTAGGGTTATTTGGGCTAGGGTTAGGGTTAGGGTTAGGGTTAGGGTTAGGGTTAGGGATATGGTTAGTTGGGTTAGGGTTATGGTTAGGGTTATTTTGGTAAAGGTTAGGCTTATGGTTAGTGTTAGGGCTAGTTGGTTTAGGGTTAGGGTTAGGGTTATTTGGTTTAGGGTTAGGTTTAGGGTCAGGGTTAGGGTTAGGGTTAGGGTTATTTGGGCTAGGGTTAGGGTTAGGGTTAGGGTTAGGGTTATGGTTAGTTGGGTTAGGGTTATGGTTAGGGTTATTTTGGTAAAGGTTAGGCTTATGGTTAGTGTTAGGGCTAGTTGGTTTAGGGTTAGGGTTAGGGTTATTTGGTTTAGGGTTAGGTTTAGGGTCAGGGTTAGGGTTAGGGTTAGGGTTATTTGGGCTAGGGTTAGGGTTAGGGTTAGGGTTAGGGTTAGGGTTAGGGTTAGTTGGGTTAGGGTTAGGGTTAGGGTTATTTTGGTAAAGGTTAGGCTTATGGTTAGTGTTAGGGCTAGTTGGTTTAGGGTTAGGGTTAGGGTTATTTGGTTTAGGGTTAGGTTTAGGGTCAGGGTTAGGGTTAGGGTTAGGGTTATTTGGGCTAGGGTTAGGGTTAGGGTTAGGGTTAGGGTTAGGGTTATGGTTAGTTGGGTTTGGGTTATGGTTAGGGTTATTTTGGTAAAGGTTAGGCTTATGGTTAGTGTTAGGGCTAGTTGGTTTAGGGTTAGGGTTAGGGTTATTTGGTTTAGGGTTAGGTTTAGGGTCAGGGTTAGGGTTAGGGTTATTTGGGCTAGGGTTAGGGTTAGGGTTAGGGTTATGGTTAGTTGGGTTTGGGTTATGGTTAGGGTTATTTTGGTAAAGGTTAGGCTTATGGTTAGTGTTAGGGCTAGTTGGTTTAGGGTTAGGGTTAGGGTTATTTGGTTTAGGGTTAGGTTTAGGGTCAGGGTTAGGGTTAGGGTTAGGGTTATTTGGGCTAGGGTTAGGGTTAGGGTTAGGGTTATGGTTAGGCTTAGGGTTAGGGTTAGGGTTATGGTTAGTTGGGTTAGGGTTATGGTTAGGGTTATTTTGGTAAAGGTTAGGCTTATGGTTAGTGTTAGGGCTAGTTGGTTTAGGGTTAGGGTTAGGGTTATTTGGTTTAGGGTTAGGTTTAGGGTCAGGGTTAGGGTTAGGGTTAGGGTTATTGGGCTAGGGTTAGGGTTAGGGTTAGGGTTAGGGTTAGGGTTATGGTTAGTTGGGTTTGGGTTATGGTTAGGGTTATTTTGGTAAAGGTTAGGCTTATGGTTAGTGTTAGGGCTAGTTGGTTTAGGGTTAGGGTTAGGGTTATTTGGTTTAGGGTTAGGTTTAGGGTCAGGGTTAGGGTTAGGGTTAGGGTTATTTGGGCTAGGGTTAGGGTTAGGGTTAGGGTTAGGGTTAGTTGGGTTAGGGTTAGGGTTAGGGTTATTTTGGTAAAGGTTAGGCTTATGGTTAGTGTTAGGGCTAGTTGGTTTAGGGTTAGGGTTAGGGTTATTTGGTTTAGGGTTAGGTTTAGGGTCAGGGTTAGTGTTAGGGTTAGGGTTATTTGGGCTAGGGTTAGGGTTAGGGTTTGGGTTAGGGTTAGGGTTAGGGTTAGGGTTATGGTTAGTTGGGTTTGGGTTATGGTTAGGGTTATTTTGGTAAAGGTTAGGCTTATGGTTAGTGTTAGGGCTAGTTGGTTTAGGGTTAGGGTTAGGGTTATTTGGTTTAGGGTTAGGTTTAGGGTCAGTGTTAAGGTTAGGGTTATTTGGGCTAGGGTTAGGGTTAGGGTTAGGGTTAGGGTTAGGGTTATGGTTAGTTGGGTTTGGGTTACGGTTAGGGTTAGGGTTAGGTTTATGGTTAGTTGGGTTAGGGTTATGGTTTGGGTTATTTTGGTAAAGGTTAGGCTTATGGTTAGTGTTAGGGCTAGTTGGTTTAGGGTTAGGGTTAGGGTTATTTGGTTTAGGGTTAGGTTTAGGGTCAGGGTTAGGGTTAGGGTTAGGGTTATTTGGGCTAGGGTTAGGGTTAGGGTTAGGGTTAGGGTTAGGGTTATGGTTAGTTGGGTTTGGGTTATGGTTAGGGTTATTTTGGTAAAGGTTAGGCTTATGGTTAGTGTTAGGGCTAGTTGGTTTAGGGTTAGTGTTAGGGTTATTTGGTTTAGGGTTAGGTTTAGGGTCAGGGTTAGGGTTAGGGTTAGGGTTATTTGGGCTAGGGTTAGGGTTAGGGTTAGGGTTAGGGTTATGGTTAGTTGGGTTAGGGTTATGGTTAGGGTTATTTTGGTAAAGGTTAGGCTTATGGTTAGTGTTAGGGCTACTTGGTTTAGGGTTAGGGTTAGGGTTATTTGGTTTAGGTTTAGGTTTAGGGTCAGGGTTAGGGTTAGGGTTAGGGTTATTTGGGCTAGGGTTAGGGTTAGGGTTAGGTTTATGGTTAGTTGGGTTAGGGTTATGGTTAGGGTTATTTTGGTAAAGGTTAGGCTTATGGTTAGTGTTAGGGCTAGTTGGTTTAGGGTTAGGGTTAGGGTTATTTGGTTTAGGGTTAGGTTTAGGGTCAGGGTTAGGGTTAGGGTTAGGGTTATTTGGGCTAGGGTTAGGGTTAGGGTTAGGGTTAGGGTTAGGGTTATGGTTAGTTGGGTTAGGGTTATGGTTTGGGTTATTTTGGTAAAGGTTAGGCTTATGGTTAGTGTTAGGGCTAGTTGGTTTAGGGTTAGGGTTAGGGTTATTTGGTTTAGGGTTAGGTTTAGGGTCAGGGTTAGGGTTAGGGTTAGGGTTATTTGGGCTAGGGTTAGGGTTAGGGTTAGGGTTAGGGTTAGGGTTATGGTTAGTTGGGTTTGGGTTATGGTTAGGGTTATTTTGGTAAAGGTTAGGCTTATGGTTAGTGTTAGGGCTAGTTGGTTTAGGGTTAGTGTTAGGGTTATTTGGTTTAGGGTTAGGTTTAGGGTCAGGGTTAGGGTTAGGGTTAGGGTTATTTGGGCTAGGGTTAGGGTTAGGGTTAGGGTTATGGTTAGTTGGGTTAGGGTTATGGTTAGGGTTATTTTGGTAAAGGTTAGGCTTATGGTTAGTGTTAGGGCTAGTTAGTTGGTTTAGGGTTAGGGTTAGTGTTATTTGGTTTAGGGTTAGGTTTAGGGTCAGGGTTAGGGTTAGGGTTATTTGGCCTAGGGTTAGGGTTAGGGTTAGGGTTAGGGTTAGGGTTATGGTTAGTTGGGTTAGGGTTATGGTTAGGGTTATTTTGGTAAAGGTTAGGCTTATGGTTAGTGTTAGGGCTAGTTGGTTTAGGGTTAGGGTTAGGGTTATTTGGTTTAGGGTTAGGTTTAGGGTCAGGGTTAGGGTTAGGGTTATTTGGGCTAGGGTTAGGGTTAGGGTTAGGGTTAGGGTTAGGGTTAGGGATATGGTTAGTTGGGTTAGGGTTATGGTTAGGGTTATTTTGGTAAAGGTTAGGCTTATGGTTAGTGTTAGGGCTAGTTGGTTTAGGGTTAGGGTTAGGGTTATTTGGTTTAGGGTTAGGTTTAGGGTCAGGGTTAGGGTTAGGGTTAGGGTTATTTGGGCTAGGGTTAGGGTTAGGGTTAGGGTTAGGGTTATGGTTAGTTGGGTTAGGGTTATGGTTAGGGTTATTTTGGTAAAGGTTAGGCTTATGGTTAGTGTTAGGGCTAGTTGGTTTAGGGTTAGGGTTAGGGTTATTTGGTTTAGGGTTAGGTTTAGGGTCAGGGTTAGGGTTAGGGTTAGGGTTATTTGGGCTAGGGTTAGGGTTAGGGTTAGGGTTAGGGTTAGGGTTAGGGTTAGTTGGGTTAGGGTTAGGGTTAGGGTTATTTTGGTAAAGGTTAGGCTTATGGTTAGTGTTAGGGCTAGTTGGTTTAGGGTTAGGGTTAGGGTTATTTGGTTTAGGGTTAGGTTTAGGGTCAGGGTTAGGGTTAGGGTTAGGGTTATTTGGGCTAGGGTTAGGGTTAGGGTTAGGGTTAGGGTTAGGGTTATGGTTAGTTGGGTTTGGGTTATGGTTAGGGTTATTTTGGTAAAGGTTAGGCTTATGGTTAGTGTTAGGGCTAGTTGGTTTAGGGTTAGGGTTAGGGTTATTTGGTTTAGGGTTAGGTTTAGGGTCAGGGTTAGGGTTAGGGTTATTTGGGCTAGGGTTAGGGTTAGGGTTAGGGTTATGGTTAGTTGGGTTTGGGTTATGGTTAGGGTTATTTTGGTAAAGGTTAGGCTTATGGTTAGTGTTAGGGCTAGTTGGTTTAGGGTTAGGGTTAGGGTTATTTGGTTTAGGGTTAGGTTTAGGGTCAGGGTTAGGGTTAGGGTTAGGGTTATTTGGGCTAGGGTTAGGGTTAGGGTTAGGGTTATGGTTAGGCTTAGGGTTAGGGTTAGGGTTATGGTTAGTTGGGTTAGGGTTATGGTTAGGGTTATTTTGGTAAAGGTTAGGCTTATGGTTAGTGTTAGGGCTAGTTGGTTTAGGGTTAGGGTTAGGGTTATTTGGTTTAGGGTTAGGTTTAGGGTCAGGGTTAGGGTTAGGGTTAGGGTTATTGGGCTAGGGTTAGGGTTAGGGTTAGGGTTAGGGTTAGGGTTATGGTTAGTTGGGTTTGGGTTATGGTTAGGGTTATTTTGGTAAAGGTTAGGCTTATGGTTAGTGTTAGGGCTAGTTGGTTTAGGGTTAGGGTTAGGGTTATTTGGTTTAGGGTTAGGTTTAGGGTCAGGGTTAGGGTTAGGGTTAGGGTTATTTGGGCTAGGGTTAGGGTTAGGGTTAGGGTTAGGGTTAGTTGGGTTAGGGTTAGGGTTAGGGTTATTTTGGTAAAGGTTAGGCTTATGGTTAGTGTTAGGGCTAGTTGGTTTAGGGTTAGGGTTAGGGTTATTTGGTTTAGGGTTAGGTTTAGGGTCAGGGTTAGTGTTAGGGTTAGGGTTATTTGGGCTAGGGTTAGGGTTAGGGTTTGGGTTAGGGTTAGGGTTAGGGTTAGGGTTATGGTTAGTTGGGTTTGGGTTATGGTTAGGGTTATTTTGGTAAAGGTTAGGCTTATGGTTAGTGTTAGGGCTAGTTGGTTTAGGGTTAGGGTTAGGGTTATTTGGTTTAGGGTTAGGTTTAGGGTCAGTGTTAAGGTTAGGGTTATTTGGGCTAGGGTTAGGGTTAGGGTTAGGGTTAGGGTTAGGGTTATGGTTAGTTGGGTTTGGGTTACGGTTAGGGTTAGGGTTAGGTTTATTGTTAGTTGGGTTAGGGTTATGGTTTGGGTTATTTTGGTAAAGGTTAGGCTTATGGTTAGTGTTAGGGCTAGTTGGTTTAGGGTTAGGGTTAGGGTTATTTGGTTTAGGGTTAGGTTTAGGGTCAGGGTTAGGGTTAGGGTTAGGGTTATTTGGGCTAGGGTTAGGGTTAGGGTTAGGGTTAGGGTTAGGGTTAGGGTTATGGTTAGTTGGGTTTGGGTTATGGTTAGGGTTATTTTGGTAAAGGTTAGGCTTATGGTTAGTGTTAGGGCTAGTTGGTTTAGGGTTAGTGTTAGGGTTATTTGGTTTAGGGTTAGGTTTAGGGTCAGGGTTAGGGTTAGGGTTAGGGTTATTTGGGCTAGGGTTAGGGTTAGGGTTAGGGTTAGGGTTATGGTTAGTTGGGTTAGGGTTATGGTTAGGGTTATTTTGGTAAAGGTTAGGCTTATGGTTAGTGTTAGGGCTACTTGGTTTAGGGTTAGGGTTAGGGTTATTTGGTTTAGGTTTAGGTTTAGGGTCAGGGTTAGGGTTAGGGTTAGGGTTATTTGGGCTAGGGTTAGGGTTAGGGTTAGGTTTATGGTTAGTTGGGTTAGGGTTATGGTTAGGGTTATTTTGGTAAAGGTTAGGCTTATGGTTAGTGTTAGGGCTAGTTGGTTTAGGGTTAGGGTTAGGGTTATTTGGTTTAGGGTTAGGTTTAGGGTCAGGGTTAGGGTTAGGGTTAGGGTTATTTGGGCTAGGGTTAGGGTTAGGGTTAGGGTTAGGGTTAGGGTTATGGTTAGTTGGGTTAGGGTTATGGTTTGGGTTATTTTGGTAAAGGTTAGGCTTATGGTTAGTGTTAGGGCTAGTTGGTTTAGGGTTAGGGTTAGGGTTATTTGGTTTAGGGTTAGGTTTAGGGTCAGGGTTAGGGTTAGGGTTAGGGTTATTTGGGCTAGGGTTAGGGTTAGGGTTAGGGTTAGGGTTAGGGTTATGGTTAGTTGGGTTTGGGTTATGGTTAGGGTTATTTTGGTAAAGGTTAGGCTTATGGTTAGTGTTAGGGCTAGTTGGTTTAGGGTTAGTGTTAGGGTTATTTGGTTTAGGGTTAGGTTTAGGGTCAGGGTTAGGGTTAGGGTTAGGGTTATTTGGGCTAGGGTTAGGGTTAGGGTTAGGGTTAGGGTTATGGTTAGTTGGGTTAGGGTTATGGTTAGGGTTATTTTGGTAAAGGTTAGGCTTATGGTTAGTGTTAGGGCTACTTGGTTTAGGGTTAGGGTTAGGGTTATTTGGTTTAGGTTTAGGTTTAGGGTCAGGGTTAGGGTTAGGGTTAGGGTTATTTGGGCTAGGGTTAGGGTTAGGGTTAGGGTTATGGTTAGTTGGGTTTGGGTTATGGTTAGGGTTATTTTGGTAAAGGTTAGGCTTATGGTTAGTGTTAGGGCTAGTTGGTTTAGGGTTAGGGTTAGGGTTATTTGGTTTAGGGTTAGGTTTAGGGTCAGGGTTAGGGTTAGGGTTATTTGGGCTAGGGTTAGGGTTAGGGTTAGGGTTAGGGTTAGGATTAGGGTTAGGGTTATGGTAGTTGGGTTTGGGTTACGGTTAGGGTTATTTTGGTAAAGGTTAGGCTTATGGTTAGTGTTAGGGGTAGTTGGTTTAGCGTTAGGGTTAGGGTTATTTGGTTTAGGGTTAGGTTTAGGGTAAGGGTTAGGGTTAGGGTTAGGGTTATTTGGGCTAGGGTTAGGGTTAGGGTTAGGGTTAGGGTTATTTGGGCTAGGGTTAGGGTTAGGGTTATGGTTAGTTGGGTTTGGGTTATGGTTAGGGTTATTTTGGTAAAGGTTAGGCTTATGGTTAGTGTTAGGTCTAGTTGGTTTAGGGTTAGGGTTAGGGTTATTTGGTTTAGGGTTAGGTTTAGGGTCAGGGTTAGGGTTAGGGTTAGGGTTATTTGGGCTAGGGTTAGGGTTAGGGTTATGGTTAGTTGGGTTAGGGTTATGGTTAGTTGGGTTAGGGTTAAGGTTAGGGTTATTTTGTTAAAGGTTAGGCTTATGGTTAGTGTTAGGGCTAGTTAGTTGGTTTAGGGTTAGGGTTAGTGTTATTTGGTTTAGGGTTAGGTTTAGGGTCAGGGTTAGGGTTAGGGTTATTTGGCCTAGGGTTAGGGTTAGGGTTAGGGTTAGGGTTAGGGTTAGGGTTAGGGTTATGGTTAGTTGGGTTAGGGTTATGGTTAGGGTTATTTTGGTAAAGGTTAGGCTTATGGTTAGTGTTAGGGCTAGTTGGTTTAGGGTTAGGGTTAGGGTTATTTGGTTTAGGGTTAGGTTTAGGGTCAGGGTTAGGGTTAGGGTTAGGGTTATTTGGGCTAGGGTTAGGGTTAGGGTTAGGGTTATGGTTAGTTGGGTTTGGGTTATGGCTAGGGTTATTTTGGTAAAGGTTAGGCTTATGGTTAGTGTTAGGGCTACTTGGTTTAGGGTTAGGGTTAGGGTTATTTGGTTTAGGTTTAGGTTTAGGGTCAGGGTTAGGGTTAGGGTTAGGGTTATTTGGGCTAGGGTTAGGGTTAGGGTTAGGGTTATGGTTAGTTGGGTTTGGGTTATGGTTAGGGTTATTTTGGTAAAGGTTAGGCTTATGGTTAGTGTTAGGGCTAGTTGGTTTAGGGTTAGGGTTAGGGTTATTTGGTTTAGGGTTAGGTTTAGGGTCAGGGTTAGGGTTAGGGTTATTTGGGCTAGGGTTAGGGTTAGGGTTAGGGTTAGGGTTAGGATTAGGGTTAGGGTTATGGTAGTTGGGTTTGGGTTACGGTTAGGGTTATTTTGGTAAAGGTTAGGCTTATGGTTAGTGTTAGGGGTAGTTGGTTTAGCGTTAGGGTTAGGGTTATTTGGTTTAGGGTTAGGTTTAGGGTAAGGGTTAGGGTTAGGGTTAGGGTTATTTGGGCTAGGGTTAGGGTTAGGGTTAGGGTTATTTGGGCTAGGGTTAGGGTTAGGGTTATGGTTAGTTGGGTTTGGGTTATGGTTAGGGTTATTTTGGTAAAGGTTAGGCTTATGGTTAGTGTTAGGGCTAGTTGGTTTAGGGTTAGGGTTAGGGTTATTTGGTTTAGGGTTAGGTTTAGGGTCAGGGTTAAGGTTAGGGTTATTTGGGCTAGGGTTAGGGTTAGGGTTTAGGGTTAGGGTTAGGGTTAGGGTTAGGGTTAGGGTTAGGGTTATGGTTAGTTGGGTTTGGGTTATGGTTAGGGTTATTTGGTTTAGGGTTAGGTTTAGGGTCAGGGTTAGGGTTAGGGTTAGGGTTATTTGGGCTAGGGTTAGGGTTAGGGTTAGGGTTAGGGTTAGGGTTAGTGTTATGGTTAGTTGGGTTAGGGTTATGGTTAGGGTTATTTTGGTAAAGGTTAGGCTTATGGTTAGTGTTAGGGCTAGTTGGTTTAGGGTTAGGGTTAGGGTTATTTGGTTTAGGGTTAGGTTTAGGGTCAGGGTTAGGGTTAGGGTTAGGGTTATTTGGGCTAGGGTTAGGGTTAGGGTTAGGGTTAGGGTTAGGGTTAGGGTTATGGTTAGTTGGGTTAGGGTTATGGTTAGGGTTATTTTGGTAAATGTTAGGCTTATGGTTAGTGTTAGGGCTAGTTGGTTTAGGGTTAGGGTTAGGGTTATTTGGTTTAGGGTTAGGTTTAGGGTCAGGGTTAGGGTTAGGGTTAGGGTTATTTGGGCTAGGGTTAGGGTTAGGGTTAGGGTTAGGGTCAGGGTTAGGGTTAGGGTTAGGGTTATGGTTAGTTGGGTTTGGGTTACGGTTAGGGTTATTTTGGTAAAGGTTAGGCTTATGGTTAGTGTTAGGGCTAGTTGGTTTAGGGTTAGGGTTAGGGTTATTTGGTTTAGGGTTAGGTTTAGGGTCAGGGTTAGGGTTAGGGTTATTTGGGCTAGGGTTAGGGTTAGGGTTAGGGTTAGGGTTAGGGTTAGGGTTATGGTTAGTTGGGTTTGGGTTTTGGTTAGGGTTATTTTGGTAAAGGTTAGGCTTATGGTTAGTGTTAGGGCTAGTTGGTTTAGGGTTAGGGTTAGGGTTATTTGGTTTAGGGTTTGGTTTAGGGTCAGGGTTAGGGTTAGGGTTATTTGGGCTAGGGTTAGGGTTAGGGTTAGGGTTAGGGTTAGGGTTAGGTTTATGGTTAGTTGGGTTAGGGTTATGGTTAGGGTTATTTTGGTAAAGGTTAGGCTTATGGTTAGTGTTAGGGCTAGTTGGTTTAGGGTTAGGGTTAGGGTTATTTGGTTTAGGGTTAGGTTTAGGGTCAGGGTTAGGGTTAGGGTTATTTGGGCTAGGGTTAGGGTTAGGGTTACGGTTAGGGTTAGGGTTAGGGTTAGGGTTAGGGTTATGGTTAGTTGGGTTTGGGTTACGGTTAGGGTTATTTTGGTAAAGGTTAGGCTTATGGTTAGTGTTAGGGCTAGTTGGTTTAGGGTTAGGGTTAGGGTTAGGGTTATGGTTAGTTGGGTTTGGGTTATGGTTAGGGTTATTTTGGTAAAGGTTAGGCTTATGGTTAGTGTTAGGGCTAGTTGGTTTAGGGTTAGGGTTAGGGTTATTTGGTTTAGGGTTAGGTTTAGGGTCAGGGTTAGGGTTAGGGTTATTTGGGCTAGGGTTAGGGTTAGGGTTAGGGTTAGGATTAGGGTTAGGGTTATGTTTAGTTGGGTTTGGGTTACGGTTAGGGTTATTTTGGTAAAGGTTAGGCTTATGGTTAGTGTTAGGGGTAGTTGGTTTAGCGTTAGGGTTAGGGTTATTTGGTTTAGGGTTAGGTTTAGGGTAAGGGTTAGGGTTAGGGTTATTTGGGCTAGGGTTAGGGTTAGGGTTAGGGTTAGGGTTATTTGGGCTAGGGTTAGGGTTAGGGTTATGGTTAGTTGGGTTTGGGTTATGGTTAGGGTTATTTTGGTAAAGGTTAGGCTTATGGTTAGTGTTAGGGCTAGTTGGTTTAGGGTTAGGGTTAGGGTTATTTGGTTTAGGGTTAGGTTTAGGGTCAGGGTTAGGGTTAGGGTTAGGGTTATTTGGGCTAGGGTTAGGGTTAGGGTTAGGGTTAGGGTTAGGGTTATGGTTAGTTGGGTTAGGGTTATGGTTAGGGTTATTTTGGTAAAGGTTAGGCTTATGGTTAGTGTTAGGGCTAGTTGGTTTAGGGTTAGGGTTAGGGTTATTTGGTTTAGGGTTAGGTTTAGGGTCAGGGTTAGGGTTAGGGTTAGGGTTATTTGGGCTAGGGTTAGGGTTAGGGTTAGGGTTAGGGTTAGGGTTAGTTGGGTTTGGGTTATGGTTAGGGTTATTTTGGTAAAGGTTAGGCTTATGGTTAGTGTTAGGGCTAGTTGGTTTAGGGTTAGGGTTATTTGGTTTAGGTTTAGGTTTAGGGTCAGGGTTAGGGTTAGGGTTAGGGTTATTTGGGCTAGGGTTAGGGTTAGGGTTAGGGTTAGGGTCAGGGTTAGGGTTAGGGTTATGGTTAGTTGGGTTTGGGTTACGGTTAGGGTTATTTTGGTAAAGGTTAGGCTTATGGTTAGTGTTAGGGGTAGTTGGTTTAGGGTTAGGGTTAGGGTTATTTGGTTTAGGGTTAGGTTTAGGGTCAGGGTTAGGGTTAGGGTTATTTGGGCTAGGGTTAGGGTTAGGGTTAGGGTTAGGGTTAGGGTTATGGTAGTTGGGTTTGGGTTACGGTTAGGGTTATTTTGGTAAAGGTTAGGCTTATGGTTAGTGTTAGGGCTAGTTGGTTTAGCGTTAGGGTTAGGGTTATTTGGTTTAGGGTTAGGTTTAGGGTCAGGGTTAGGGTTAGGGTTAGGGTTATTTGGCCTAGGGTTAGGGTTAGGGTTAGGGTTAGGGTTAGGGTTATGGTTAGTTGGGTTTGGGTTTTGGTTAGGGTTATTTTGGTAAAGGTTAGGCTTATGGTTAGTGTTAGGGCTAGTTGGTTTAGGGTTAGGGTTAGGGTTATTTGGTTTAGGGTTAGGTTTAGGGTCAGGGTTAGGGTTAGGGTTAGGGTTATTTGGGCTAGGGTTAGGGTTAGGGTTAGTTGGGTTAGGGTTATGGTTAGGGTTATTTTGGTAAAGGTTAGGCTTATGGTTAGTGTTAGGGCTAGTTGGTTTAGGGTTAGGGTTAGGGTTATTTGGTTTAGGGTTAGGTTTCGGGTCAGGGTTAGGGTTAGGGTTAGGGTTATTTGGGATAGGGTTAGGGTTAGGGTTAGTGTTATGGTTAGTTGGGTTAGGGTTATGGTTAGGGTTATTTTGGTAAAGGTTAGGCTTATGGTTAGTGTTAGGGCTAGTTGGTTTAGGGTTAGGGTTAGGGTTATTTAGTTTAGGGTTAGGTTTAGGGTCAGGTTTAGGGTTAGGGTTAGGGTTATTTGGGCTAGGGTTAGGGTTAGGGTTATGGTTAGTTGGGTTTGGGTTATGGTTAGGGTTATTTTGGTAAAGGTTAGGCTTATGGTTAGTGTTAGGTCTAGTTGGTTTAGGGTTAGGGTTAGGGTTATTTGGTTTAGGGTTAGGTTTAGGGTCAGGGTTAGGGTTAGGGTTAGGGTTATTTGGGCTAGGGTTAGGGTTAGGGTTATGGTTAGTTGGGTTAGGGTTATGGTTAGTTGGGTTAGGGTTAAGGTTAGGGTTATTTTGTTAAAGGTTAGGCTTATGGTTAGTGTTAGGGCTAGTTAGTTGGTTTAGGGTTAGGGTTAGTGTTATTTGGTTTAGGGTTAGGTTTAGGGTCAGGGTTAGGGTTAGGGTTATTTGGCCTAGGGTTAGGGTTAGGGTTAGGGTTAGGGTTAGGGTTATGGTTAGTTGGGTTAGGGTTATGGTTAGGGTTATTTTGGTAAAGGTTAGGCTTATGGTTAGTGTTAGGGCTAGTTGGTTTAGGGTTAGGGTTAGGGTTATTTGGTTTAGGGTTAGGTTTAGGGTCAGGGTTAGGGTTAGGGTTATTTGGGCTAGGGTTAGGGTTAGGGTTAGGGTTAGGGTTAGGGTTAGGGATATGGTTAGTTGGGTTAGGGTTATGGTTAGGGTTATTTTGGTAAAGGTTAGGCTTATGGTTAGTGTTAGGGCTAGTTGGTTTAGGGTTAGGGTTAGGGTTATTTGGTTTAGGGTTAGGTTTAGGGTCAGGGTTAGGGTTAGGGTTAGGGTTATTTGGGCTAGGGTTAGGGTTAGGGTTAGGGTTAGGGTTATGGTTAGTTGGGTTAGGGTTATGGTTAGGGTTATTTTGGTAAAGGTTAGGCTTATGGTTAGTGTTAGGGCTAGTTGGTTTAGGGTTAGGGTTAGGGTTATTTGGTTTAGGGTTAGGTTTAGGGTCAGGGTTAGGGTTAGGGTTAGGGTTATTTGGGCTAGGGTTAGGGTTAGGGTTAGGGTTAGGGTTAGGGTTAGGGTTAGTTGGGTTAGGGTTAGGGTTAGGGTTATTTTGGTAAAGGTTAGGCTTATGGTTAGTGTTAGGGCTAGTTGGTTTAGGGTTAGGGTTAGGGTTATTTGGTTTAGGGTTAGGTTTAGGGTCAGGGTTAGGGTTAGGGTTAGGGTTATTTGGGCTAGGGTTAGGGTTAGGGTTAGGGTTAGGGTTAGGGTTATGGTTAGTTGGGTTTGGGTTATGGTTAGGGTTATTTTGGTAAAGGTTAGGCTTATGGTTAGTGTTAGGGCTAGTTGGTTTAGGGTTAGGGTTAGGGTTATTTGGTTTAGGGTTAGGTTTAGGGTCAGGGTTAGGGTTAGGGTTATTTGGGCTAGGGTTAGGGTTAGGGTTAGGGTTATGGTTAGTTGGGTTTGGGTTATGGTTAGGGTTATTTTGGTAAAGGTTAGGCTTATGGTTAGTGTTAGGGCTAGTTGGTTTAGGGTTAGGGTTAGGGTTATTTGGTTTAGGGTTAGGTTTAGGGTCAGGGTTAGGGTTAGGGTTAGGGTTATTTGGGCTAGGGTTAGGGTTAGGGTTAGGGTTATGGTTAGGCTTAGGGTTAGGGTTAGGGTTATGGTTAGTTGGGTTAGGGTTATGGTTAGGGTTATTTTGGTAAAGGTTAGGCTTATGGTTAGTGTTAGGGCTAGTTGGTTTAGGGTTAGGGTTAGGGTTATTTGGTTTAGGGTTAGGTTTAGGGTCAGGGTTAGGGTTAGGGTTAGGGTTATTGGGCTAGGGTTAGGGTTAGGGTTAGGGTTAGGGTTATGGTTAGTTGGGTTTGGGTTATGGTTAGGGTTATTTTGGTAAAGGTTAGGCTTATGGTTAGTGTTAGGGCTAGTTGGTTTAGGGTTAGGGTTAGGGTTATTTGGTTTAGGGTTAGGTTTAGGGTCAGGGTTAGGGTTAGGGTTAGGGTTATTTGGGCTAGGGTTAGGGTTAGGGTTAGGGTTAGGGTTAGTTGGGTTAGGGTTAGGGTTAGGGTTATTTTGGTAAAGGTTAGGCTTATGGTTAGTGTTAGGGCTAGTTGGTTTAGGGTTAGGGTTAGGGTTATTTGGTTTAGGGTTAGGTTTAGGGTCAGGGTTAGTGTTAGGGTTAGGGTTATTTGGGCTAGGGTTAGGGTTAGGGTTTGGGTTAGGGTTAGGGTTAGGGTTAGGGTTATGGTTAGTTGGGTTTGGGTTATGGTTAGGGTTATTTTGGTAAAGGTTAGGCTTATGGTTAGTGTTAGGGCTAGTTGGTTTAGGGTTAGGGTTAGGGTTATTTGGTTTAGGGTTAGGTTTAGGGTCAGTGTTAAGGTTAGGGTTATTTGGGCTAGGGTTAGGGTTAGGGTTAGGGTTAGGGTTAGGGTTATGGTTAGTTGGGTTTGGGTTACGGTTAGGGTTAGGGTTAGGTTTATTGTTAGTTGGGTTAGGGTTATGGTTTGGGTTATTTTGGTAAAGGTTAGGCTTATGGTTAGTGTTAGGGCTAGTTGGTTTAGGGTTAGGGTTAGGGTTATTTGGTTTAGGGTTAGGTTTAGGGTCAGGGTTAGGGTTAGGGTTAGGGTTATTTGGGCTAGGGTTAGGGTTAGGGTTAGGGTTAGGGTTAGGGTTATGGTTAGTTGGGTTTGGGTTATGGTTAGGGTTATTTTGGTAAAGGTTAGGCTTATGGTTAGTGTTAGGGCTAGTTGGTTTAGGGTTAGTGTTAGGGTTATTTGGTTTAGGGTTAGGTTTAGGGTCAGGGTTAGGGTTAGGGTTAGGGTTATTTGGGCTAGGGTTAGGGTTAGGGTTAGGGTTAGGGTTATGGTTAGTTGGGTTAGGGTTATGGTTATGGTTATTTTGGTAAAGGTTAGGCTTATGGTTAGTGTTAGGGCTACTTGGTTTAGGGTTAGGGTTAGGGTTATTTGGTTTAGGTTTAGGTTTAGGGTCAGGGTTAGGGTTAGGGTTAGGGTTATTTGGGCTAGGGTTAGGGTTAGGGTTAGGTTTATGGTTAGTTGGGTTAGGGTTATGGTTAGGGTTATTTTGGTAAAGGTTAGGCTTATGGTTAGTGTTAGGGCTAGTTGGTTTAGGGTTAGGGTTAGGGTTATTTGGTTTAGGGTTAGGTTTAGGGTCAGGGTTAGGGTTAGGGTTAGGGTTATTTGGGCTAGGGTTAGGGTTAGGGTTAGGGTTAGGGTTAGGGTTATGGTTAGTTGGGTTAGGGTTATGGTTTGGGTTATTTTGGTAAAGGTTAGGCTTATGGTTAGTGTTAGGGCTAGTTGGTTTAGGGTTAGGGTTAGGGTTATTTGGTTTAGGGTTAGGTTTAGGGTCAGGGTTAGGGTTAGGGTTAGGGTTATTTGGGCTAGGGTTAGGGTTAGGGTTAGGGTTAGGGTTAGGGTTATGGTTAGTTGGGTTTGGGTTATGGTTAGGGTTATTTTGGTAAAGGTTAGGCTTATGGTTAGTGTTAGGGCTAGTTGGTTTAGGGTTAGTGTTAGGGTTATTTGGTTTAGGGTTAGGTTTAGGGTCAGGGTTAGGGTTAGGGTTAGGGTTATTTGGGCTAGGGTTAGGGTTAGGGTTAGGGTTAGGGTTATGGTTAGTTGGGTTAGGGTTATGGTTAGGGTTATTTTGGTAAAGGTTAGGCTTATGGTTAGTGTTAGGGCTACTTGGTTTAGGGTTAGGGTTAGGGTTATTTGGTTTAGGTTTAGGTTTAGGGTCAGGGTTAGGGTTAGGGTTAGGGTTATTTGGGCTAGGGTTAGGGTTAGGGTTAGGGTTATGGTTAGTTGGGTTTGGGTTATGGTTAGGGTTATTTTGGTAAAGGTTAGGCTTATGGTTAGTGTTAGGGCTAGTTGGTTTAGGGTTAGGGTTAGGGTTATTTGGTTTAGGGTTAGGTTTAGGGTCAGGGTTAGGGTTAGGGTTATTTGGGCTAGGGTTAGGGTTAGGGTTAGGGTTAGGGTTAGGATTAGGGTTAGGGTTATGGTAGTTGGGTTTGGGTTACGGTTAGGGTTATTTTGGTAAAGGTTAGGCTTATGGTTAGTGTTAGGGGTAGTTGGTTTAGCGTTAGGGTTAGGGTTATTTGGTTTAGGGTTAGGTTTAGGGTAAGGGTTAGGGTTAGGGTTAGGGTTATTTGGGCTAGGGTTAGGGTTAGGGTTAGGGTTAGGGTTATTTGGGCTAGGGTTAGGGTTAGGGTTATGGTTAGTTGGGTTTGGGTTATGGTTAGGGTTATTTTGGTAAAGGTTAGGCTTATGGTTAGTGTTAGGTCTAGTTGGTTTAGGGTTAGGGTTAGGGTTATTTGGTTTAGGGTTAGGTTTAGGGTCAGGGTTAGGGTTAGGGTTAGGGTTATTTGGGCTAGGGTTAGGGTTAGGGTTATGGTTAGTTGGGTTAGGGTTATGGTTAGTTGGGTTAGGGTTAAGGTTAGGGTTATTTTGTTAAAGGTTAGGCTTATGGTTAGTGTTAGGGCTAGTTAGTTGGTTTAGGGTTAGGGTTAGTGTTATTTGGTTTAGGGTTAGGTTTAGGGTCAGGGTTAGGGTTAGGGTTATTTGGCCTAGGGTTAGGGTTAGGGTTAGGGTTAGGGTTAGGGTTAGGGTTAGGGTTATGGTTAGTTGGGTTAGGGTTATGGTTAGGGTTATTTTGGTAAAGGTTAGGCTTATGGTTAGTGTTAGGGCTAGTTGGTTTAGGGTTAGGGTTAGGGTTATTTGGTTTAGGGTTAGGTTTAGGGTCAGGGTTAGGGTTAGGGTTATTTGGGCTAGGGTTAGGGTTAGGGTTAGGGTTAGGGTTAGGGATATGGTTAGTTGGGTTAGGGTTATGGTTAGGGTTATTTTGGTAAAGGTTAGGCTTATGGTTAGTGTTAGGGCTAGTTGGTTTAGGGTTAGGGTTAGGGTTATTTGGTTTAGGGTTAGGTTTAGGGTCAGGGTTAGGGTTAGGGTTAGGGTTATTTGGGCTAGGGTTAGGGTTAGGGTTAGGGTTAGGGTTATGGTTAGTTGGGTTAGGGTTATGGTTAGGGTTATTTTGGTAAAGGTTAGGCTTATGGTTAGTGTTAGGGCTAGTTGGTTTAGGGTTAGGGTTAGGGTTATTTGGTTTAGGGTTAGGTTTAGGGTCAGGGTTAGGGTTAGGGTTAGGGTTATTTGGGCTAGGGTTAGGGTTAGGGTTAGGGTTAGGGTTAGGGTTAGGGTTAGTTGGGTTAGGGTTAGGGTTAGGGTTATTTTGGTAAAGGTTAGGCTTATGGTTAGTGTTAGGGCTAGTTGGTTTAGGGTTAGGGTTAGGGTTATTTGGTTTAGGGTTAGGTTTAGGGTCAGGGTTAGGGTTAGGGTTAGGGTTATTTGGGCTAGGGTTAGGGTTAGGGTTAGGGTTAGGGTTAGGGTTATGGTTAGTTGGGTTTGGGTTATGGTTAGGGTTATTTTGGTAAAGGTTAGGCTTATGGTTAGTGTTAGGGCTAGTTGGTTTAGGGTTAGGGTTAGGGTTATTTGGTTTAGGGTTAGGTTTAGGGTCAGGGTTAGGGTTAGGGTTATTTGGGCTAGGGTTAGGGTTAGGGTTAGGGTTATGGTTAGTTGGGTTTGGGTTATGGTTAGGGTTATTTTGGTAAAGGTTAGGCTTATGGTTAGTGTTAGGGCTAGTTGGTTTAGGGTTAGGGTTAGGGTTATTTGGTTTAGGGTTAGGTTTAGGGTCAGGGTTAGGGTTAGGGTTAGGGTTATTTGGGCTAGGGTTAGGGTTAGGGTTAGGGTTATGGTTAGGCTTAGGGTTAGGGTTAGGGTTATGGTTAGTTGGGTTAGGGTTATGGTTAGGGTTATTTTGGTAAAGGTTAGGCTTATGGTTAGTGTTAGGGCTAGTTGGTTTAGGGTTAGGGTTAGGGTTATTTGGTTTAGGGTTAGGTTTAGGGTCAGGGTTAGGGTTAGGGTTATTGGGCTAGGGTTAGGGTTAGGGTTAGGGTTAGGGTTAGGGTTATGGTTAGTTGGGTTTGGGTTATGGTTAGGGTTATTTTGGTAAAGGTTAGGCTTATGGTTAGTGTTAGGGCTAGTTGGTTTAGGGTTAGGGTTAGGGTTATTTGGTTTAGGGTTAGGTTTAGGGTCAGGGTTAGGGTTAGGGTTAGGGTTATTTGGGCTAGGGTTAGGGTTAGGGTTAGGGTTAGGGTTAGTTGGGTTAGGGTTAGGGTTAGGGTTATTTTGGTAAAGGTTAGGCTTATGGTTAGTGTTAGGGCTAGTTGGTTTAGGGTTAGGGTTAGGGTTATTTGGTTTAGGGTTAGGTTTAGGGTCAGGGTTAGTGTTAGGGTTAGGGTTATTTGGGCTAGGGTTAGGGTTAGGGTTTGGGTTAGGGTTAGGGTTAGGGTTAGGGTTATGGTTAGTTGGGTTTGGGTTATGGTTAGGGTTATTTTGGTAAAGGTTAGGCTTATGGTTAGTGTTAGGGCTAGTTGGTTTAGGGTTAGGGTTAGGGTGATTTGGTTTAGGGTTAGGTTTAGGGTCAGTGTTAAGGTCAGGGTTATTTGGGCTAGGGTTAGGGTTAGGGTTAGGGTTAGGGTTAGGGTTATGGTTAGTTGGGTTTGGGTTACGGTTAGGGTTATTTTGGTAAAGGTGAGGCTTATGGTTAGTGTTAGGGCTAGTTGGTTTAGGGTTAGGGTTAGGGTTATTTGGTTTAGGGTTAGGTTTAGGGTAAGGGTTAGGGTTAGGGTTAGGGTTATTTGGGCTAGGGTTAGGGTTAGGGTTAGGGTTAGGGTTAGGTTTATGGTTAGTTGGGTTAGGGTTATGGTTAGGGTTATTTTGGTAAAGGTTAGGCTTATGGTTAGTGTTAGGGCTAGTTGGTTTAGGGTTAGGGTTAGGGTTATTTGGTTTAGGGTTAGGTTTAGGGTCAGGGTTAGGGTTAGGGTTAGGGTTATTTGGGCTAGGGTTAGGGTTAGGGTTAGGGTTAGGGTTAGGGTTAGGGTTATGGTTAGTTGGGTTAGGGTTATGGTTAGGGTTATTTTGGTAAAGGTTAGGCTTATGGTTAGTGTTAGGGCTAGTTGGTTTAGGGTTAGGGTTAGGGTTATTTGGTTTAGGGTTAGGTTTAGGGTCAGGGTTAGGGTTAGGGTTAGGGTTATTTGGGCTAGGGTTAGGGTTAGGGTTAGGGTTAGGGTTATGGTTAGTTGGGTTTGGGTTATGGTTAGGGTTATTTTGGTAAAGGTTAGGCTTATGGTTAGTGTTAGGGCTAGTTGGTTTAGGGTTAGTGTTAGGGTTATTTGGTTTAGGGTTAGGTTTAGGGTCAGGGTTAGGGTTAGGGTTAGGGTTATTTGGGCTAGGGTTAGGGTTAGGGTTAGGGTTAGGGTTATGGTTAGTTGGGTTAGGGTTATGGTTAGGGTTATTTTGGTAAAGGTTAGGCTTATGGTTAGTGTTAGGGCTACTTGGTTTAGGGTTAGGGTTAGGGTTATTTGGTTTAGGTTTAGGTTTAGGGTCAGGGTTAGGGTTAGGGTTAGGGTTATTTGGGCTAGGGTTAGGGTTAGGGTTTGGGTTATGGTTAGTTGGGTTTGGGTTATGGTTAGGGTTATTTTGGTAAAGGTTAGGCTTATGGTTAGTGTTAGGGCTAGTTGGTTTAGGGTTAGGGTTAGGGTTATTTGGTTTAGGGTTAGGTTTAGGGTCAGGGTTAGGGTTAGGGTTATTTGGGCTAGGGTTAGGGTTAGGGTTAGGGTTAGGATTAGGGTTAGGGTTATGGTAGTTGGGTTTGGGTTACGGTTAGGGTTATTTTGGTAAAGGTTAGGCTTATGGTTAGTGTTAGGGGTAGTTGGTTTAGCGTTAGGGTTAGGGTTATTTGGTTTAGGGTTAGGTTTAGGGTAAGGGTTAGGGTTAGGGTTAGGGTTATTTGGGCTAGGGTTAGGGTTAGGGTTAGGGTTAGGGTTATTTGGGCTAGGGTTAGGGTTAGGGTTATGGTTAGTTGGGTTTGGGTTATGGTTAGGGTTATTTTGGTAAAGGTTAGGCTTATGGTTAGTGTTATGGCTAGTTGGTTTAGGTTTAGGGTTAGGGTTATTTGGTTTAGGGTTAGGTTTAGGGTCAGGGTTAAGGTTAGGGTTATTTGGGCTAGGGTTAGGGTTAGGGTTAGGGTTTAGGGTTAGGGTTAGGGTTAGGGTTAGGGTTAGGGTTATGGTTAGTTGGGTTTGGGTTATGGTTAGGGTTATTTGGTTTATGGTTAGGTTTAGGGTCAGGGTTAGGGTTAGGGTTAGGGTTATTTGGGCTAGGGTTAGGGTTAGGGTTAGGGTTAGGGTTAGGGTTAGTGTTATGGTTAGTTGGGTTAGGGTTATGGTTAGGGTTATTTTGGTAAAGGTTAGGCTTATGGTTAGTGTTAGGGCTAGTTGGTTTAGGGTTAGGGTTAGGGTTATTTGGTTTAGGGTTAGGTTTAGGGTCAGGGTTAGGGTTAGGGTTAGGGTTATTTG
>NC_142246.1:74903513-74908513 GCF_052056855.1 Sturnus vulgaris
AGGGCTAGTTGGTTTAGGGTTAGGGTTAGGGTTATTTGGTTTAGGGTTAGGTTTAGGGTCAGGGTTAGGGTTAGGGTTACGGTTATTTGGGCTAGGGTTAGGGTTAGGGTTAGGGTTAGGGTTAGGGTTAGGGTTAGGGTTATGGTTAGTTGGGTTAGTGTTATGGTTAGGGTTATTTTGGTAAAGGTTTGGCTTATGGTTAGTGTTAGGGCTAGTTGGTTTAGGGTTAGGGTTAGGGTTATTTGGTTTAGGGTTAGGTTTAGGGTCAGGGTTAGGGTTAGGGTTAGGGTTATTTGGGCTAGGGTTAGGGTTAGGGTTAGGGTTAGGGTTAGGGTTAGGGTTATGTTTAGTTGGGTTTGGGTTATGGTTAGGGTTATTTTGGTAAAGGTTAGGCTTATGGTTAGTGTTAGGGCTAGTTGGTTTAGGGTTAGGGTTAGGGTTATTTGGTTTAGGGTTAGGTTTAGGGTCAGGGTTAGGGTTAGGGTTAGGGTTATTTGGGCTAGGGTTAGGGTTAGGGTTAGTGTTAGGGTTAGGGTTAGGGTTAGTTGGGTTAGGGTTAGGGTTAGGGTTATTTTGGTAAAGGTTAGGCTTATGGTTAGTGTTAGGGCTAGTTGGTTTAGGGTTAGGGTTAGGGTTATTTGGTTTAGGGTTAGGTTTAGGGTCAGGGTTAGGGTTAGGGTTAGGGTTATTTGGGCTAGGGTTAGGGTTAGGGTTAGGGTTAGGGTTAGAGTTAGGGTTAGTTGGGTTTGGGTTATGGTTAGGGTTATTTTGGTAAAGGTTAGGCTTATGGTTAGTGTTAGGGCTAGTTGGTTTAGGGTTAGGGTTAGGGTTATTTGGTTTAGGGTTAGGTTTAGGGTCAGGGTTAGGGTTAGGGTTAGGGTTATTTGGGCTAGGGTTAGGGTTAGGGTTAGGGTTAGGGTTATGGTTAGTTGGGTTTGGGTTATGGTTAGGGTTATTTTGGTAAAGGTTAGGCTTATGGTTAGTGTTAGGGCTAGTTGGTTTAGGGTTAGTGTTAGGGTTATTTGGTTTAGGGTTAGGTTTAGGGTCAGGGTTAGGGTTAGGGTTAGGGTTATTTGGGCTAGGGTTAGGGTTAGGGTTAGGGTTAGGGTTATGGTTAGTTGGGTTTGGGTTATGGTTAGGGTTATTTTGGTAAAGGTTAGGCTTATGGTTAGTGTTAGGGCTACTTGGTTTAGGGTTAGGGTTAGGGTTATTTGGTTTAGGTTTAGGTTTAGGGTCAGGGTTAGGGTTAGGGTTATTTGGGCTAGGGTTAGGGTTAGGGTTAGGGTTAGGGTTATGGTTAGTTGGGTTTGGGTTATGGTTAGGGTTATTTTGGTAAAGGTTAGGCTTATGGTTAGTGTTAGGGCTAGTTGGTTTAGGGTTAGGGTTAGGGTTATTTGGTTTAGGGTTAGGTTTAGGGTCAGGGTTAGGGTTAGGGTTATTTGGGCTAGGGTTAGGGTTAGGGTTAGGGTTAGGGTTAGGGTTAGGATTAGGGTTAGGGTTATGGTAGTTGGGTTAGGGTTACGGTTAGGGTTATTTTGGTAAAGGTTAGGCTTATGGTTAGTGTTAGGGCTAGTTGGTTTAGCGTTAGGGTTAGGGTTATTTGGTTTAGGGTTAGGTTTAGGGTCAGGGTTAGGGTTAGGGTTAGGGTTATTTGGGCTAGGGTTAGGGTTAGGGTTAGGGTTAGGGTTAGGGTTATGGTTAGTTGGGTTAGGGTTATGGTTAGGGTTATTTTGGTAAAGGTTAGGCTTATGGTTAGTGTTAGGGCTAGTTGGTTTAGGGTTAGGGTTAGGGTTATTTGGTTTAGGGTTAGGTTTAGGGTCAGGGTTAGGGTTAGGGTTAGGGTTATTTGGGCTAGGGTTAGGGTTAGGGTTAGGGTTATGGTTAGTTGGGTTTGGGTTATGGTTAGGGTTATTTTGGTAAAGGTTAGGCTTATGGTTAGTGTTAGGGCTAGTTGGTTTAGGGTTAGGGTTAGGGTTATTTGGTTTAGGGTTAGGTTTAGGGTCAGGGTTAGGGTTAGGGTTAGGGTTATTTGGGCTAGGGTTAGGGTTAGGGTTAGGGTTAGGGTTAGGGTTAGGGTTGGTTGGGTTAGGGTTAGGGTTAGGGTTATTTTGGTAAAGGTTAGGCTTATGGTTAGTGTTAGGGCTAGTTGGTTTAGGGTTAGGGTTAGGGTTATTTGGTTTAGGGTTAGGTTTAGGGTCAGGGTTAGGGTTAGGGTTAGGGTTATTTGGGCTAGGGTTAGGGTTAGGGTTAGGGTTAGGGTTATGGTTAGTTGGGTTTGGGTTATGGTTAGGGTTATTTTGGTAAAGGTTAGGCTTATGGTTAGTGTTAGGGCTAGTTGGTTTAGGGTTAGGGTTAGGGTTATTTGGTTTAGGGTTAGGTTTAGGGTCAGGGTTAGGGTTAGGGTTATTTGGGCTAGGGTTAGGGTTAGGGTTAGGGTTAGGGTTATGGTTAGTTGGGTTTGGGTTACGGTTAGGGTTATTTTGGTAAAGGTTAGGCTTATGGTTAGTGTTAGGGCTAGTTGGTTTAGGGTTAGTGTTAGGGTTATTTGGTTTAGGGTTAGGTTTAGGGTCAGGGTTAGGGTTAGGGTTAGGGTTATTTGGGCTAGGGTTAGGGTTAGGGTTAGGGTTAGGGTTAGGGTTAGGGTTAGGGTTAGGGTTAGTGTTATGGTTAGTTGGGTTAGGGTTATGGTTAGGGTTATTTTGGTAAAGGTTAGGCTTATGGTTAGTGTTAGGGCTAGTTGGTTTAGGGTTAGGGTTAGGGTTATTTGGTTTAGGGTTAGGTTTAGGGTCAGGGTTAGGGTTAGGGTTAGGGTTATTTGGGCTAGGGTTAGGGTTAGGGTTAGGGTTAGGGTTAGGGTTAGGGTTATGGTTAGTTGGGTTTGGGTTATGGTTAGGGTTATTTTGGTAAAGGTTAGGCTTATGGTTAGTGTTAGGGCTAGTTGGTTTAGGGTTAGTGTTAGGGTTATTTGGTTTAGGGTTAGGTTTAGGGTCAGGGTTAGGGTTAGGGTTAGGGTTATTTGGGCTAGGGTTAGGGTTAGGGTTAGGGTTAGGGTTAGGGTTAGGGTTAGGGTTATGGTTAGTTGGGTTAGGGTTATGGTTAGGGTTATTTTGGTAAAGGTTAGGCTTATGGTTAGTGTTAGGGCTAGTTGGTTTAGGGTTAGGGTTAGGGTTATTTGGTTTAGGGTTAGGTTTAGGGTCAGGGTTAGGGTTAGGGTTAGGGTTAGGTTTAGTTGGGTTTGGGTTATGGTTAGGGTTATTTTGGTAAAGGTTAGGCTTATGGTTAGTGTTAGGGCTAGTTGGTTTAGGGTTAGGGTTAGGGTTATTTGGTTTAGGGTTAGGTTTAGGGTCAGGGTTAGGGTTAGGGTTACGGTTATTTGGGCTAGGGTTAGGGTTAGGGTTAGGGTTAGGGTTAGGGTTAGGGTTAGGGTTATGGTTAGTTGGGTTAGTGTTATGGTTAGGGTTATTTTGGTAAAGGTTTGGCTTATGGTTAGTGTTAGGGCTAGTTGGTTTAGGGTTAGGGTTAGGGTTATTTGGTTTAGGGTTAGGTTTAGGGTCAGGGTTAGGGTTAGGGTTAGGGTTATTTGGGCTAGGGTTAGGGTTAGGGTTAGGGTTAGGGTTAGGGTTAGGGTTAGGGTTATGTTTAGTTGGGTTTGGGTTATGGTTAGGGTTATTTTGGTAAAGGTTAGGCTTATGGTTAGTGTTAGGGCTAGTTGGTTTAGGGTTAGGGTTAGGGTTATTTGGTTTAGGGTTAGGTTTAGGGTCAGGGTTAGGGTTAGGGTTAGGGTTATTTGGGCTAGGGTTAGGGTTAGGGTTAGGGTTAGGGTTAGGGTTAGGGTTAGTTGGGTTAGGGTTAGGGTTAGGGTTATTTTGGTAAAGGTTAGGCTTATGGTTAGTGTTAGGGCTAGTTGGTTTAGGGTTAGGGTTAGGGTTATTTGGTTTAGGGTTAGGTTTAGGGTCAGGGTTAGGGTTAGGGTTAGGGTTATTTGGGCTAGGGTTAGGGTTAGGGTTAGGGTTAGGGTTAGAGTTAGGGTTAGTTGGGTTTGGGTTATGGTTAGGGTTATTTTGGTAAAGGTTAGGCTTATGGTTAGTGTTAGGGCTAGTTGGTTTAGGGTTAGGGTTAGGGTTATTTGGTTTAGGGTTAGGTTTAGGGTCAGGGTTAGGGTTAGGGTTAGGGTTATTTGGGCTAGGGTTAGGGTTAGGGTTAGGGTTAGGGTTATGGTTAGTTGGGTTTGGGTTATGGTTAGGGTTATTTTGGTAAAGGTTAGGCTTATGGTTAGTGTTAGGGCTAGTTGGTTTAGGGTTAGTGTTAGGGTTATTTGGTTTAGGGTTAGGTTTAGGGTCAGGGTTAGGGTTAGGGTTAGGGTTATTTGGGCTAGGGTTAGGGTTAGGGTTAGGGTTAGGGTTATGGTTAGTTGGGTTTGGGTTATGGTTAGGGTTATTTTGCTAAAGGTTAGGCTTATGGTTAGTGTTAGGGCTACTTGGTTTAGGGTTAGGGTTAGGGTTATTTGGTTTAGGTTTAGGTTTAGGGTCAGGGTTAGGGTTAGGGTTATTTGGGCTAGGGTTAGGGTTAGGGTTAGGGTTAGGGTTATGGTTAGTTGGGTTTGGGTTATGGTTAGGGTTATTTTGGTAAAGGTTAGGCTTATGGTTAGTGTTAGGGCTAGTTGGTTTAGGGTTAGGGTTAGGGTTATTTGGTTTAGGGTTAGGTTTAGGGTCAGGGTTAGGGTTAGGGTTATTTGGGCTAGGGTTAGGGTTAGGGTTAGGGTTAGGGTTAGGGTTAGGATTAGGGTTAGGGTTATGGTAGTTGGGTTAGGGTTACGGTTAGGGTTATTTTGGTAAAGGTTAGGCTTATGGTTAGTGTTAGGGCTAGTTGGTTTAGCGTTAGGGTTAGGGTTATTTGGTTTAGGGTTAGGTTTAGGGTCAGGGTTAGGGTTAGGGTTAGGGTTATTTGGGCTAGGGTTAGGGTTAGGGTTAGGGTTAGGGTTAGGGTTATGGTTAGTTGGG
>NC_142246.1:74911013-74921013 GCF_052056855.1 Sturnus vulgaris
AGGGTTAGGGTTAGGGTTATTTGGTTTAGGGTTAGGTTTAGGGTCAGGGTTAGGGTTAGGGTTATTTGGGCTAGGGTTATGGTTAGTGTTAGGGTTAGGGTTAGGGTTAGGGTTAGGGTTATGTTTAGTTGGGTTAGGGTTACTGTTAGGGTTATTTTGGTAAAGGTTAGGCTTATGGTTAGTGTTAGGGCTAGTTGGTTTAGGGTTAGGGTTAGGGTTATTTGGTTTAGGGTTAGGTTTAGGGACAGGGTTAGGGTTAGGGTTATTTGGGCTAGGGTTAGGGTTAGGGTTAGGGTTAGGGTTAGGGTTAGTTGGGTTTGGGTTATGGTTAGGGTTATTTTGGTAAAGGTTAGGCTTATGGTTAGTGTTAGGGCTAGTTGGTTTAGGGTTAGGGTTAGGGTTATTTGGTTTAGGGTTAGGTTTAGGGTCAGGGTTAGTGTTAGGGTTAGGGTTATTTGGGCTAGGGTTAGGGTTAGGGTTAGGGTTAGGGTTAGGGTTATGGTTAGTTGGGTTTGGGTTATGGTTAGGGTTATTTTGGTAAAGGTTAGGCTTATGGTTAGTGTTAGGGCTAGTTGGTTTAGGGTTAGTGTTAGGGTTATTTGGTTTAGGGTTAGGTTTAGGGTCAGGGTTAGGGTTAGGGTTAGGGTTATTTGGGCTAGGGTTAGGGTTAGGGTTAGGGTTAGGGTTAGGGTTAGGGTTATGGTTAGTTGGGTTAGGGTTATGGTTAGGGTTATTTTGGTAAAGGTTAGGCTTATGGTTAGTGTTAGGGCTAGTTGGTTTAGGGTTAGGGTTAGGGTTATTTGGTTTAGGGTTAGGTTTAGGGTCAGGGTTAGGGTTAGGGTTATTTGGGCTAGGGTTAGGGTTAGGGTTAGGGTTAGGGTTAGGGTTAGGGTTAGGGTTAGTTGGGTTTGGGTTATGGTTAGGGTTATTTTGCTAAAGGTTAGGCTTATGGTTAGTGTTAGGGCTAGTTGGTTTAGGGTTAGGGTTAGGGTTATTTGGTTTAGGTTTAGGTTTAGGGTTAGGGTTAGGGTTATTTGGGCTAGGGTTAGGGTTAGGGTTAGGGTTAGGGTTAGGGTTAGGGTTATGGTTAGTTGGGTTTGGGTTATGGTTAGGGTTATTTTGGTAAAGGTTAGGCTTATGGTTAGTGTTAGGGCTAGTTGGTTTAGGGTTAGGGTTAGGGTTATTTGGTTTAGGGTTAGGTTTAGGGTCAGGGTTAGGGTTAGGGTTATTTGGGCTAGGGTTAGGGTTAGGGTTAGGGTTATGGTAGTTGGGTTTGGGTTACGGTTAGGGTTATTTTGGTAAAGGTTAGGCTTATGGTTAGTGTTAGGGCTAGTTGGTTTAGCGTTAGGGTTAGGGTTATTTGGTTTAGGGTTAGGTTTAGGGTCAGGGTTAGGGTTAGGGTTAGGGTTAGGGTTATTTGGGCTAGGGTTAGGGTTAGGGTTAGGGTTAGGGTTAGGGTTAGGGTTAGGGTTATGGTTAGTTGGGTTTGGGTTATGGTTAGGGTTATTTTGGTTAAGGTTAGGCTTATGGTTAGTGTTAGGGCTAGTTGGTTTAGGGTTAGTGTTAGGGTTATTTGGTTTAGGGTTAGGTTTAGGGTCAGGGTTAGGGTTAGGGTTAGGGTTATTTGGGCTAGGGTTAGGGTTAGGGTTAGGGTTAGGGTTAGGGTTAGTTGGGTTTGGGTTATGGTTAGGGTTATTTTGGTAAAGGTTAGGCTTATGGTTAGTGTTAGGGCTAGTTGGTTTAGGGTTAGGGTTAGGGTTATTTGGTTTAGGGTTAGGTTTAGGGTCAGGGTTAGGGTTAGGGTTAGGGTTATTTGGGCTAGGGTTAGGGTTAGGGTTAGGGTTAGGGTTAGGGTTAGGGTTAGTGTTAGGGTTATGGTTAGTTGGGTTAGGGTTATGGTTAGGGTTATTTTGGTAAAGGTTAGGCTTATGGTTAGTGTTAGGGCTAGTTGGTTTAGGGTTAGGGTTAGGGTTATTTGGTTTAGGGTTAGGTTTAGGGTCAGGGTTAGGGTTAGGGTTAGGGTTATTTGGGCTAGGGTTAGGGTTAGGGTTAGGGTTAGGGTTATGGTTAGTTGGGTTTGGGTTATGGTTAGGGTTATTTTGGTAAAGGTTAGGCTTATGGTTAGTGTTAGGGCTAGTTGGTTTAGGGTTAGGGTTAGGGTTATTTGGTTTAGGGTTAGGTTTAGGGTCAGGGTTAGGGTTAGGGTTAGGGTTATTTGGGCTAGGGTTAGGGTTAGGGTTAGGGTTAGGGTTAGGGTTATGGTTAGTTGGGTTAGGGTTATGGTTAGGGTTATTTTGGTAAAGGTTAGGCTTATGGTTAGTGTTAGGGCTAGTTGGTTTAGGGTTAGGGTTAGGGTTATTTGGTTTAGGGTTAGGTTTAGGGTCAGGGTTAGGGTTAGGGTTAGGGTTATTTGGGCTAGGGTTAGGGTTAGGGTTAGTGTTAGGGTTAGGGTTAGGGTTATGGTTAGTTGGGTTTGGGTTATGGTTAGGGTTATTTTGGTAAAGGTTAGGCTTATGGTTAGTGTTAGGGCTAGTTGGTTTAGGGTTAGGGTTAGGGTTATTTGGTTTAGGGTTAGGTTTAGGGTCAGGGTTAGGGTTAGGGTTATTTGGGCTAGGGTTAGGGTTAGGGTTAGGGTTAGGGTTAGGGTTATGGTTAGTTGGGTTTGGGTTATGGTTAGGGTTATTTTGGTAAAGGTTAGGCTTATGGTTAGTGTTAGGGCTAGTTGGTTTAGGGTTAGGGTTAGGGTTATTTGGTTTAGGGTTAGGTTTAGGGTCAGGGTTAGGGTTAGGGTTAGGGTTATTTGGGCTAGGGTTAGGGTTAGGGTTAGGGTTATGGTTAGTTGGGTTTGGGTTATGGTTAGGGTTATTTTGGTAAAGGTTAGGCTTATGGTTAGTGTTAGGGCTAGTTGGTTTAGGGTTAGTGTTAGGGTTATTTGGTTTAGGGTTAGGTTTAGGGTCAGGGTTAGGGTTAGGGTTATTTGGGCTAGGGTTAGGGTTAGGGTTAGGGTTAGGGTTAGGGTTATGGTTAGTTGGGTTTGGGTTATGGTTAGGGTTATTTTGGTAAAGGTTAGGCTTATGGTTAGTGTTAGGGCTAGTTGGTTTAGGGTTAGGGTTAGGGTTATTTGGTTTAGGGTTAGGTTTAGGGTCAGGGTTAGGGTTAGGGTTAGGGTTATTTGGGCTAGGGTTAGGGTTAGGGTTAGGGTTAGGGTTAGGGTTAGGGTTATGGTTAGTTGGGTTTGGGTTATGGTTAGGGTTATTTTGCTAAAGGTTAGGCTTATGGTTAGTGTTAGGGCTAGTTGGTTTAGGGTTAGGGTTAGGGTTATTTGGTTTAGGTTTAGGTTTAGGGTTAGGGTTAGGGTTATTTGGGCTAGGGTTAGGGTTAGGGTTAGGGTTAGGGTTAGGGTTATGGTTAGTTGGGTTTGGGTTATGGTTAGGGTTATTTTGGTAAAGGTTAGGCTTATGGTTAGTGTTAGGGCTAGTTGGTTTAGGGTTAGGGTTAGGGTTATTTGGTTTAGGGTTAGGTTTAGGGTCAGGGTTAGGGTTAGGGTTAGGGTTATTTGGGCTAGGGTTAGGGTTAGGGTTAGGGTTAGGGTTAGGGTTAGGGTTATGGTTAGTTGGGTTAGGGTTATGGTTAGGGTTATTTTGGTAAAGGTTAGGCTTATGGTTAGTGTTAGGGCTAGTTGGTTTAGGGTTAGGGTTAGGGTTATTTGGTTTAGGGTTAGGTTTAGGGTCAGGGTTAGGGTTAGGGTTAGGGTTATTTGGGCTAGGGTTAGGGTTAGGGTTAGTGTTAGGGTTAGGGTTAGGGTTATGGTTAGTTGGGTTTGGGTTATGGTTAGGGTTATTTTGGTAAAGGTTAGGCTTATGGTTAGTGTTAGGGCTAGTTGGTTTAGGGTTAGGGTTAGGGTTATTTGGTTTAGGGTTAGGTTTAGGGTCAGGGTTAGGGTTAGGGTTATTTGGGCTAGGGTTAGGGTTAGGGTTAGGGTTAGGGTTAGGGTTAGGGTTATGGTTAGTTGGGTTTGGGTTACGGTTAGGGTTATTTTGGTAAAGGTTAGGCTTATGGTTAGTGTTAGGGCTAGTTGGTTTAGGGTTAGGGTTAGGGTTATTTGGTTTAGGGTTAGGTTTAGGGTCAGGGTTAGGGTTAGGGTTAGGGTTATTTGGGCTAGGGTTAGGGTTAGGGTTAGGGTTATGGTTAGTTGGGTTTGGGTTATGGTTAGGGTTATTTTGGTAAAGGTTAGGCTTATGGTTAGTGTTAGGGCTAGTTGGTTTAGGGTTAGTGTTAGGGTTATTTGGTTTAGGGTTAGGTTTAGGGTCAGGGTTAGGGTTAGGGTTAGGGTTATTTGGGCTAGGGTTAGGGTTAGGGTTAGGGTTAGGGTTAGGGTTATGGTTAGTTGGGTTTGGGTTATGGTTAGGGTTATTTTGGTAAAGGTTAGGCTTATGGTTAGTGTTAGGGCTAGTTGGTTTAGGGTTAGGGTTAGGGTTATTTGGTTTAGGGTTAGGTTTAGGGTCAGGGTTAGGGTTAGGGTTAGGGTTATTTGGGCTAGGGTTAGGGTTAGGGTTAGGGTTAGGGTTAGGGTTAGGGTTATGGTTAGTTGGGTTTGGGTTATGGTTAGGGTTATTTTGCTAAAGGTTAGGCTTATGGTTAGTGTTAGGGCTAGTTGGTTTAGGGTTAGGGTTAGGGTTATTTGGTTTAGGTTTAGGTTTAGGGTTAGGGTTAGGGTTATTTGGGCTAGGGTTAGGGTTAGGGTTAGGGTTAGGGTTAGGGTTAGGGTTATGGTTAGTTGGGTTTGGGTTATGGTTAGGGTTATTTTGGTAAAGGTTAGGCTTATGGTTAGTGTTAGGGCTAGTTGGTTTAGGGTTAGGGTTAGGGTTATTTGGTTTAGGGTTAGGTTTAGGGTCAGGGTTAGGGTTAGGGTTATTTGGGCTAGGGTTAGGGTTAGGGTTAGGGTTAGGGTTAGGGTTAGGGTTAGGGTTATGGTAGTTGGGTTTGGGTTACGGTTAGGGTTATTTTGGTAAAGGTTAGGCTTATGGTTAGTGTTAGGGCTAGTTGGTTTAGCGTTAGGGTTAGGGTTATTTGGTTTAGGGTTAGGTTTAGGGTCAGGGTTAGGGTTAGGGTTAGGGTTATTTGGGCTAGGGTTAGGGTTAGGGTTAGGGTTAGGGTTAGGGTTAGGGTTAGGGTTATGGTTAGTTGGGTTAGGGTTATGGTTAGGGTTATTTTGGTAAAGGTTAGGCTTATGGTTAGTGTTAGGGCTAGTTGGTTTAGGGTTAGGGTTAGGGTTATTTGGTTTAGGGTTAGGTTTAGGGTCAGGGTTAGGGTTAGGGTTAGGGTTATTTGGGCTAGGGTTAGGGTTACGGTAAGGGTTAGGGTTAGGGTTAGGGTTAGTTGGGTTTGGGTTATGGTTAGGGTTATTTTGGTAAAGGTTAGGCTTATGGTTAGTGTTAGGGCTAGTTGGTTTAGGGTTAGGGTTAGGGTTATTTGGTTTAGGGTTAGGTTTAGGGTCAGGGTTAGGGTTAGGGTTAGGGTTATTTGGGCTAGGGTTAGGGTTAGGGTTAGGGTTAGGGTTAGGGTTATGGTTAGTTGGGTTAGGGTTATGGTTAGGGTTATTTTGGTAAAGGTTAGGCTTATGGTTAGTGTTAGGGCTAGTTGGTTTAGGGTTAGGGTTAGGGTTATTTGGTTTAGGGTTAGGTTTAGGGTCAGGGTTAGGGTTAGGGTTAGGGTTATTTGGGCTAGGGTTAGGGTTAGGGTTAGGGTTAGGGTTATGGTTAGTTGGGTTTGGGTTATGGTTAGGGTTATTTTGGTAAAGGTTAGGCTTATGGTTAGTGTTAGGGCTAGTTGGTTTAGGGTTAGGGTTAGGGTTATTTGGTTTAGGGTTAGGTTTAGGGTCAGGGTTAGGGTTAGGGTTAGGGTTATTTGGGCTAGGGTTAGGGTTAGGGTTAGGGTTAGGGTTAGGGTTAGGGTTAGTTGGGTTAGGGTTAGGGTTAGGGTTATTTTGGTAAAGGTTAGGCTTATGGTTAGTGTTAGGGCTAGTTGGTTTAGGGTTAGGGTTAGGGTTATTTGGTTTAGGGTTAGGTTTAGGGTCAGGGTTAGGGTTAGGGTTAGGGTTATTTGGGCTAGGGTTAGGGTTAGGGTTAGGGTTAGGGTTATGGTTAGTTGGGTTAGGGTTATGGTTAGGGTTATTTTGGTAAAGGTTAGGCTTATGGTTAGTGTTAGGGCTAGTTGGTTTAGGGTTAGGGTTAGGGTTATTTGGTTTAGGGTTAGGTTTAGGGTCAGGGTTAGGGTTAGGGTTATTTGGGCTAGGGTTAGGGTTAGGGTTAGGGTTAGGGTTATGGTTAGTTGGGTTTGGGTTACGGTTAGGGTTATTTTGGTAAAGGTTAGGCTTATGGTTAGTGTTAGGGCTAGTTGGTTTAGGGTTAGTGTTAGGGTTATTTGGTTTAGGGTTAGGTTTAGGGTCAGGGTTAGGGTTAGGGTTAGGGTTATTTGGGCTAGGGTTAGGGTTAGGGTTAGGGTTAGGGTTAGGGTTAGGGTTATGGTTAGTTGGGTTAGGGTTATGGTTAGGGTTATTTTGGTAAAGGTTAGGCTTATGGTTAGTGTTAGGGCTAGTTGGTTTAGGGTTAGGGTTAGGGTTATTTGGTTTAGGGTTAGGTTTAGGGTCAGGGTTAGGGTTATGGTTAGGGTTATTTGGGCTAGGGTTAGGGTTAGGGTTAGGGTTAGGGTTAGGGTTAGGGTTAGGGTTATGGTTAGTTGGGTTAGGGTTATGGTTAGGGTTATTTTGGTAAAGGTTAGGCTTATGGTTAGTGTTAGGGCTAGTTGGTTTAGGGTTAGGGTTAGGGTTATTTGGTTTAGGGTTAGGTTTAGGGTCAGGGTTAGGGTTAGGGTTAGGGTTATTTGGGCTAGGGTTAGGGTTAGGGTTAGGGTTAGGGTTAGGGTTAGGGTTAGGGTTATGGTTAGTTGGGTTTGGGTTATGGTTAGGGTTATTTTGGTAAAGGTTAGGCTTATGGTTAGTGTTAGGGCTAGTTGGTTTAGGGTTAGTGTTAGGGTTATTTGGTTTAGGGTTAGGATTAGGGTCAGGGTTAGGGTTAGGGTTAGGGTTATTTGGGCTAGGGTTAGGGTTAGGGTTAGGGTTAGGGTTAGGGTTAGGGTTATGGTTAGTTGGGTTAGGGTTATGGTTAGGGTTATTTTGGTAAAGGTTAGGCTTATGGTTAGTGTTAGGGCTAGTTGGTTTAGGGTTAGGGTTAGGGTTATTTGGTTTAGGGTTAGGTTTAGGGTCAGGGTTAGGGTTAGGGTTAGGGTTATTTGGTCTAGGGTTAGGGTTAGGGTTAGGGTTAGGGTTAGGGTTAGGGTTAGGGTTATGGTTAGTTGGGTTAGGGTTATGGTTAGGGTTATTTTGGTAAAGGTTAGGCTTATGGTTAGTGTTAGGGCTAGTTGGTTTAGGGTTAGGGTTAGGGTTATTTGGTTTAGGGTTAGGTTTAGGGTCAGGGTTAGGTTTAGGGTTAGGGTTATTTGGGCTAGGGTTAGGGTTAGGGTTAGGGTTAGGGTTAGGGTTATGGTTAGTTGGGTTAGGGTTATGGTTAGGGTTATTTTGGTAAAGGTTAGGCTTATGGTTAGTGTTAGGGCTAGTTGGTTTAGGGTTAGTGTTAGGGTTATTTGGTTTAGGGTTAGGTTTAGGGTCAGGGTTAGGGTTAGGGTTAGGGTTATTTGGGCTAGGGTTAGGGTTAGGGTTAGGGTTAGGGTTAGGGTTAGGGTTAGGGTTATGGTTAGTTGGGTTTGGGTTATGGTTAGGGTTATTTTGCTAAAGGTTAGGCTTATGGTTAGTGTTAGGGCTAGTTGGTTTAGGGTTAGGGTTAGGGTTATTTGGTTTAGGTTTAGGTTTAGGGTTAGGGTTAGGGTTATTTGGGCTAGGGTTAGGGTTAGGGTTAGGGTTAGGGTTATGGTTAGTTGGGTTTGGGTTATGGTTAGGGTTATTTTGGTAAAGGTTAGGCTTATGGTTAGTGTTAGGGCTAGTTGGTTTAGGGTTAGGGTTAGGGTTATTTGGTTTAGGGTTAGGTTTAGGGTCAGGGTTAGGGTTAGGGTTATTTGGGCTAGGGTTAGGGTTAGGGTTAGGGTTAGGGTTAGGGTTAGGGTTAGGGTTAGGGTTAGGGTTAGGGTTAGGGTTATGGTAGTTGGGTTAGGGTTAGGGTTAGGGTTAGGGTTAGGGTTAGGGTTATGGTTAGTTGGGTTTGGGTTATGGTTAGGGTTATTTTGGTAAAGGTTAGGCTTATGGTTAGTGTTAGGGCTAGTTGGTTTAGGGTTAGGGTTAGGGTTATTTGGTTTAGGGTTAGGTTTAGGGTCAGGGTTAGGGTTAGGGTTATCTGGGCTAGGGTTATGGTTAGTGTTAGGGTTAGGGTTAGGGTTAGGGTTAGGGTTATGTTTAGTTGGGTTAGGGTTACTGTTAGGGTTATTTTGGTAAAGGTTAGGCTTATGGTTAGTGTTAGGGCTAGTTGGTTTAGGGTTAGGGTTAGGGTTATTTGGTTTAGGGTTAGGTTTAGGGTCAGGGTTAGGGTTAGGGTTATTTGGGCTAGGGTTAGGGTTAGGGTTAGGGTTAGGGTTAGGGTTAGGGTTAGTTGGGTTTGGGTTATGGTTAGGGTTATTTTGGTAAAGGTTAGGCTTATGGTTAGTGTTAGGGCTAGTTGGTTTAGGGTTAGGGTTAGGGTTATTTGGTTTAGGGTTAGGTTTAGGGTCAGGGTTAGTGTTAGGGTTAGGGTTATTTGGGCTAGGGTTAGGGTTAGGGTTAGGGTTAGGGTTAGGGTTTGGGTTAGGGTTATGGTTAGTTGGGTTTGGGTTATGGTTAGGGTTATTTTGGTAAAGGTTAGGCTTATGGTTAGTGTTAGGGCTAGTTGGTTTAGGGTTAGGGTTAGGGTTATTTGGTTTAGGGTTAGGTTTAGGGTCAGGGTTAGGGTTAGGGTTAGGGTTATTTGGGCTAGGGTTAGGGTTAGGGTTAGGGTTAGGGTTAGGGTTAGGGTTAGGGTTAGTTGGGTTTGGGTTATGGTTAGGGTTATTTTGCTAAAGGTTAGGCTTATGGTTAGTGTTAGGGCTAGTTGGTTTAGGGTTAGGGTTAGGGTTATTTGGTTTAGGTTTAGGTTTAGGGTTAGGGTTAGGGTTATTTGGGCTAGGGTTAGGGTTAGGGTTAGGGTTAGGGTTAGGGTTAGGGTTAGGGTTAGGGTTAGGGTTATGGTTAGTTGGGTTTGGGTTATGGTTAGGGTTATTTTGGTAAAGGTTAGGCTTATGGTTAGTGTTAGGGCTAGTTGGTTTAGGGTTAGGGTTAGGGTTATTTGGTTTAGGGTTAGGTTTAGGGTCAGGGTTAGGGTTAGGGTTATTTGGGCTAGGGTTAGGGTTAGGGTTAGGGTTAGGGTTATGGTAGTTGGGTTTGGGTTATGGTTAGGGTTATTTTGGTAAAGGTTAGGCTTATGGTTAGTGTTAGGGCTAGTTGGTTTAGCGTTAGGGTTAGGGTTATTTGGTTTAGGGTTAGGTTTAGGGTCAGGGTTAGGGTTAGGGTTAGGGTTAGGGTTATTTGGGCTAGGGTTAGGGTTAGGGTTAGGGTTAGGGTTAGGGTTAGGGTTAGGGTTAGGGTTAGGGTTAGGGTTATGGTTAGTTGGGTTTGGGTTATGGTTAGGGTTATTTTGGTTAAGGTTAGGCTTATGGTTAGTGTTAGGGCTAGTTGGTTTAGGGTTAGGGTTAGGGTTATTTGGTTTAGGGTTAGGTTTAGGGTCAGGGTTAGGGTTAGGGTTAGGGTTATTTGGGCTAGGGTTAGGGTTAGGGTTAGGGTTAGGGTTAGGGTTAGGGTTAGGGTTATGGTTAGTTGGGTTTGGGTTATGGTTAGGGTTATTTTGGTAAAGGTTAGGCTTATGGTTAGTGTTAGGGCTAGTTGGTTTAGGGTTAGGGTTAGGGTTATTTGGTTTAGGGTTAGGTTTAGGGTCAGGGTTAGGGTTAGGGTTAGGGTTATTTGGGCTAGGGTTAGGGTTAGGGT
>NC_142246.1:74926013-74935282 GCF_052056855.1 Sturnus vulgaris
TATGGTTAGGGTTATTTTGGTAAAGGTTAGGCTTATGGTTAGTGTTAGGGCTAGTTGGTTTAGGGTTAGGGTTATTTGGTTTAGGGTTAGGTTTAGGGTCAGGGTTAGTGTTAGGGTTAGGGTTATTTGGGCTAGGGTTAGGGTTAGGGTTAGGGTTAGGGTTAGGGTTAGGGTTAGGGTTATGGTTCGTTGGGTTAGGGTTATGGTTAGGGTTATTTTGGTAAAGGTTAGGCTTATGGTTAGTGTTAGGGCTAGTTGGTTTAGGGTTAGGGTTAGGGTTATTTGGTTTAGGGTTAGGTTTAGGGTCAGGGTTAGGGTTAGGGTTAGGGTTAATTGGGCTAGGGTTAGGGTTAGGGTTAGGGTTAGGGTTAGGGTTAGGGTTATGGTTAGTTGGGTTTGGGTTATGGTTAGGGTTATTTTGCTAAAGGTTAGGCTTATGGTTAGTGTTAGGGCTAGTTGGTTTAGGGTTAGGGTTAGGGTTATTTGGTTTAGGTTTAGGTTTAGGGTTAGGGTTAGGGTTATTTGGGCTAGGGTTAGGGTTAGGGTTAGGGTTAGGGTTATGGTTAGTTGGGTTTGGGTTATGGTTAGGGTTATTTTGGTAAAGGTTAGGCTTATGGTTAGTGTTAGGGCTAGTTGGTTTAGGGTTAGGGTTAGGGTTATTTGGTTTAGGGTTAGGTTTAGGGTCAGGGTTAGGGTTAGGGTTATTTGGGCTAGGGTTAGGGTTAGGGTTAGGGTTAGGGTTAGGGTTAGGGTTAGGGTTATGGTAGTTGGGTTTGGGTTACGGTTAGGGTTATTTTGGTAAAGGTTAGGCTTATGGTTAGTGTTAGGGCTAGTTGGTTTAGCGTTAGGGTTAGGGTTATTTGGTTTAGGGTTAGGTTTAGGGTCAGGGTTAGGGTTAGGGTTAGGGTTAGGGTTATTTGGGCTAGGGTTAGGGTTAGGGTTAGGGTTAGGGTTAGGGTTAGGGTTAGGGTTAGTTGGGTTTGGGTTATGGTTAGGGTTATTTTGGTAAAGGTTAGGCTTATGGTTAGTGTTAGGGCTAGTTGGTTTAGGGTTAGGGTTAGGGTTATTTGGTTTAGGGTTAGGTTTAGGGTCAGGGTTAGGGTTAGGGTTAGGGTTATTTGGGCTAGGGTTAGGGTTAGGGTTAGGGTTAGGGTTAGGGTTAGGGTTAGGGTTATGGTTAGTTGGGTTAGGGTTATGGTTAGGGTTATTTTGGTAAAGGTTAGGCTTATGGTTAGTGTTAGGGCTAGTTGGTTTAGGGTTAGGGTTAGGGTTATTTGGTTTAGGGTTAGGTTTAGGGTCAGGGTTAGGGTTAGGGTTAGGGTTATTTGGGCTAGGGTTAGGGTTAGGGTTAGGGTTAGGGTTAGGGTTAGGGTTAGTTGGGTTAGGGTTAGGGTTAGGGTTATTTTGGTAAAGGTTAGGCTTATGGTTAGTGTTAGGGCTCGTTGGTTTAGGGTTAGGGTTAGGGTTATTTGGTTTAGGGTTAGGTTTAGGGTCAGGGTTAGGGTTAGGGTTAGGGTTATTTGGGCTAGGGTTAGGGTTAGGGTTAGTGTTAGGGTTAGGGTTAGGGTTATGGTTAGTTGGGTTTGGGTTATGGTTAGGGTTATTTTGGTAAAGGTTAGGCTTATGGTTAGTGTTAGGGCTAGTTGGTTTAGGGTTAGGGTTAGGGTTATTTGGTTTAGGGTTAGGTTTAGGGTTAGGGTTAGGGTTAGGGTTATTTGGGCTAGGGTTAGGGTTAGGGTTAGGGTTAGGGTTATGGTTAGTTGGGTTTGGGTTACGGTTAGGGTTATTTTGGTAAAGGTTAGGCTTATGGTTAGTGTTAGGGCTAGTTGGTTTAGGGTTAGGGTTAGGGTTATTTGGTTTAGGGTTAGGTTTAGGGTCAGGGTTAGGGTTATGGCTAGGGTTATTTGGGCTAGGGTTAGGGTTAGGGTTAGGGTTAGGGTTAGGGTTAGGGTTATGGTTAGTTGGGTTTGGGTTATGGTTAGGGTTATTTTGGTAAAGGTTAGGCTTATGGTTAGTGTTAGGGCTAGTTGGTTTAGGGTTAGTGTTAGGGTTATTTGGTTTAGGGTTAGGTTTAGGGTCAGGGTTAGGGTTAGGGTTAGGGTTATTTGGGCTAGGGTTAGGGTTAGGGTTAGGGTTAGGGTTAGGGTTAGGGTTATGGTTAGTTGGGTTAGGGTTATGGTTAGGGTTATTTTGGTAAAGGTTAGGCTTATGGTTAGTGTTAGGGCTAGTTGGTTTAGGGTTAGGGTTAGGGTTATTTGGTTTAGGGTTAGGTTTAGGGTCAGGGTTAGGGTTAGGGTTAGGGTTATTTGGTCTAGGGTTAGGGTTAGGGTTAGGGTTAGGGTTAGGGTTAGGGTTATGGTTAGTTGGGTTAGGGTTATGGTTAGGGTTATTTTGGTAAAGGTTAGGCTTATGGTTAGTGTTAGGGCTAGTTGGTTTAGGGTTAGGGTTAGGGTTATTTGGTTTAGGGTTAGGTTTAGGGTTAGGGTTAGGGTTATTTGGGCTAGGGTTAGGGTTAGGGTTAGGGTTAGGGTTAGGGTTAGGGTTATGGTTAGTTGGGTTTGGGTTACGGTTAGGGTTATTTTGGTAAAGGTTAGGCTTATGGTTAGTGTTAGGGCTAGTTGGTTTAGGGTTAGGGTTAGGGTTATTTGGTTTAGGGTTAGGTTTAGGGTCAGGGTTAGGGTTATGGTTAGGGTTATTTGGGCTAGGGTTAGGGTTAGGGTTAGGGTTAGGGTTAGGGTTAGGGTTATGGTTAGTTGGGTTTGGGTTATGGTTAGGGTTATTTTGGTAAAGGTTAGGCTTATGGTTAGTGTTAGGGCTAGTTGGTTTAGGGTTAGTGTTAGGGTTATTTGGTTTAGGGTTAGGTTTAGGGTCAGGGTTAGGGTTAGGGTTAGGGTTATTTGGGCTAGGGTTAGGGTTAGGGTTAGGGTTAGGGTTAGGGTTAGGGTTATGGTTAGTTGGGTTAGGGTTATGGTTAGGGTTATTTTGGTAAAGGTTAGGCTTATGGTTAGTGTTAGGGCTAGTTGGTTTAGGGTTAGGGTTAGGATTATTTGGTTTAGGGTTAGGTTTAGGGTCAGGGTTAGGGTTAGGGTTAGGGTTATTTGGTCTAGGGTTAGGGTTAGGGTTAGGGTTAGGGTTAGGGTTAGGGTTAGGGTTATGGTTAGTTGGGTTAGGGTTATGGTTAGGGTTATTTTGGTAAAGGTTAGGCTTATGGTTAGTGTTAGGGCTAGTTGGTTTAGGGTTAGGGTTAGGGTTATTTGGTTTAGGGTTAGGTTTAGGGTCAGGGTTAGGGTTAGGGTTAGGGTTATTTGGTCTAGGGTTAGGGTTAGGGTTAGGGTTAGGGTTAGGGTTAGGGTTAGGGTTATGGTTAGTTGGGTTAGGGTTATGGTTAGGGTTATTTTGGTAAAGGTTAGGCTTATGGTTAGTGTTAGGGCTAGTTGGTTTAGGGTTAGGGTTAGGGTTATTTGGTTTAGGGTTAGGTTTAGGGTCAGGGTTAGGGTTAGGGTTAGGGTTATTTGGGCTAGGGTTAGGGTTAGGGTTAGGGTTAGGGTTATGGTTAGTTGGGTTAGGGTTATGGTTAGGGTTATTTTGGTAAAGGTTAGGCTTATGGTTAGTGTTAGGGCTAGTTGGTTTAGGGTTAGTGTTAGGGTTATTTGGTTTAGGGTTAGGTTTAGGGTCAGGGTTAGGGTTAGGGTTAGGGTTATTTGGGCTAGGGTTAGGGTTAGGGTTAGGGTTAGGGTTAGGGTTAGGGTTATGGTTAGTTGGGTTTAGGTTATGGTTAGGGTTATTTTGCTAAAGGTTAGGCTTATGGTTAGTGTTAGGGCTAGTTGGTTTAGGGTTAGGGTTAGGGTTATTTGGTTTAGGTTTAGGTTTAGGGTTAGGGTTAGGGTTATTTGGGCTAGGGTTAGGGTTAGGGTTAGGGTTAGGGTTAGGGTTAGGGTTATGGTTAGTTGGGTTTGGGTTATGGTTAGGGTTATTTTGGTAAAGGTTAGGCTTATGGTTAGTGTTAGGGCTAGTTGGTTTAGGGTTAGGGTTAGGGTTATTTGGTTTAGGGTTAGGTTTAGGGTCAGGGTTAGGGTTAGGGTTATTTGGGCTAGGGTTATGGTTAGGGTTAGGGTTAGGGTTAGGGTTAGGGTTAGGGTTAGGGTTATGGTTAGTTGGGTTAGGGTTACTGTTAGGGTTATTTTGGTAAAGGTTAGGCTTATGGTTAGTGTTAGGGCTAGTTGGTTTAGGGTTAGGGTTAGGGTTATTTGGTTTAGGGTTAGGTTTAGGGTCAGGGTTAGGGTTAGGGTTATTTGGGCTAGGGTTAGGGTTAGGGTTAGGGTTAGGGTTAGGGTTAGGGTTAGGGTTAGGGTTAGGGTTAGTTGGGTTTGGGTTATGGTTAGGGTTATTTTGGTAAAGGTTAGGCTTATGGTTAGTGTTAGGGCTAGTTGGTTTAGGGTTAGGGTTAGGGTTATTTGGTTTAGGGTTAGGTTTAGGGTCAGGGTTAGTGTTAGGGTTAGGGTTATTTGGGCTAGGGTTAGGGTTAGGGTTAGGGTTAGGGTTAGGGTTAGGGTTAGGGTTATGGTTCGTTGGGTTAGGGTTATGGTTAGGGTTATTTTGGTAAAGGTTAGGATTATGGTTAGTGTTAGGGCTAGTTGGTTTAGGGTTAGGGTTAGGGTTATTTGGTTTAGGGTTAGGTTTAGGGTCAGGGTTAGGGTTAGGGTTAGGGTTATTTGGGCTAGGGTTAGGGTTAGGGTTAGGGTTAGGGTTATGGTTAGTTGGGTTTGGGTTACGGTTAGGGTTATTTTGGTAAAGGTTAGGCTTATGGTTATTGTTAGGGCTAGATGGTTTAGGGTTAGGGTTAGGGTTATTTGGTTTAGGGTTAGGTTTAGGGTCAGGGTTAGGGTTAGGGTTAGGGTTATTTGGGCTAGGGTTAGGGTTAGGGTTAGGGTTAGGGTTAGGGTTAGGGTTAGGGTTAGGGTTAGGGTTATGGTTAGTTGGGTTAGGGTTATGGTTAGGGTTATTTTGGTAAAGGTTAGGCTTATGGTTAGTGTTAGGGCTAGTTGGTTTAGGGTTAGGGTTAGGGTTATTTGGTTTAGGGTTAGGTTTAGGGTCAGGGTTAGGGTTAGGGTTAGGGTTATTTGGGCTAGGGTTAGGGTTAGGGTTAGGGTTAGGGTTAGGGATATGGTTAGTTGGGTTAGGGTTATGGTTAGGGTTATTTTGGTAAAGGTTAGGCTTATGGTTAGTGTTAGGGCTAGTTGGTTTAGGGTTAGGGTTAGGGTTATTTGGTTTAGGGTTAGGTTTAGGGTCAGGGTTAGGGTTAGGGTTATTTGGGCTAGGGTTAGGGTTAGGGTTAGGGTTAGGGTTAGGGTTAGGGTTAGGGTTAGTTGGGTTTGGGTTACGGTTAGGGTTATTTTGGTAAAGGTTAGGCTTATGGTTAGTGTTAGGGCTAGTTGGTTTAGCGTTAGGGTTAGGGTTATTTGGTTTAGGGTTAGGTTTAGGGTCAGGGTTAGGGTTAGGGTTAGGGTTATTTGGGCTAGGGTTATGGTTAGGGTTAGGGTTAGGGTTAGGGTTAGGCTTATGGTTAGTTGGGTTTGGGTTATGGTTAGGGTTATTTTGGTAAACGTTATGCTTATGGTTAGTGTTAGGACTAGTTGGTTTAGGGTTAGGGTTAGGGTTATTTGGTTTAGGGTTAGGTTTAGGGTCAGGGTTAGGGTTAGGGTTAGGGTTAGGGTTATTTGGGCTAGGGTTAGGGTTAGGGTTAGGGTTAGGGTTAGGGTTAGGGTTAGTTGGGTTTGGGTTATGGTTAGGGTTATTTTGGTAAAGGTTAGGCTTATGGTTAGTGTTAGGGCTAGTTGGTTTAGGGTTAGGGTTAGGGTTATTTGGTTTAGGGTTAGGTTTAGGGTCAGGGTTAGGGTTAGGGTTAGGGTTATTTGGGCTAGGGTTAGGGTTAGGGTTAGGGTTAGGGTTAGGGTTAGGGATATGGTTAGTTGGGTTAGGGTTATGGTTAGGGTTATTTTGGTAAAGGTTAGGATTATGGTTAGTGTTAGGGCTAGTTGGTTTAGGGTTAGGGTTAGGGTTATTTGGTTTAGGGTTAGGTTTAGGGTCAGGGTTAGGGTTAGGGTTAGGGTTATTTGGGCTAGGGTTAGGGTTAGGGTTAGGGTTAGGGTTATGGTTAGTTGGGTTTGGGTTATGGTTAGGGTTATTTTGGTAAAGGTTAGGCTTATGGTTATTGTTAGGGCTAGATGGTTTAGGGTTAGGGTTAGGGTTATTTGGTTTAGGGTTAGGTTTAGGGTCAGGGTTAGGGTTAGGGTTATTTGGGCTAGGGTTAGGGTTAGGGTTAGGGTTAGGGTTAGGGTTAGGGTTAGGGTTAGTTGGGGTTGGGTTATGGTTAGGGTTATTTTGGTAAAGGTTAGGCTTATGGTTAGTGTTAGGGCTAGTTGGTTTAGGGTTAGGGTTAGGGTTATTTGGTTTAGGGTTAGGTTTAGGGTCAGGGTTAGGGTTATGGTTAGGGTTATTTGGGCTAGGGTTAGGGTTAGGGTTAGGGTTAGGGTTAGGGATATGGTTAGTTGGGTTAGGGTTATGGTTAGGGTTATTTTGGTAAAGGTTAGGCTTATGGTTAGTGTTAGGGCTAGTTGGTTTAGGGTTAGGGTTAGGGTTATTTGGTTTAGGGTTAGGTTTAGGGTCAGGGTTAGGGTTAGGGTTAGGGTTATTTGGGCTAGGGTTAGGGTTAGGGTTAGGGTTAGGGTTAGGGTTAGGGTTATGGTTAGTTGGGTTTGGGTTATGGTTAGGGTTATTTTGGTAAAGGTTAGGCTTATGGTTAGTGTTAGGGCTAGTTGGTTTAGGGTTAGGGTTAGGGTTATTTGGTTTAGGGTTAGGTTTAGGGTCAGGGTTAGGGTTAGGGTTAGGGTTAATTGGGCTAGGGTTAGGGTTAGGGTTAGGGTTAGGGTTAGGGTTAGGGTTATGGTTAGTTGGGTTTGGGTTATGGTTAGGGTTATTTTGCTAAAGGTTAGGCTTATGGTTAGTGTTAGGGCTAGTTGGTTTAGGGTTAGGGTTAGGGTTATTTGGTTTAGGTTTAGGTTTAGGGTTAGGGTTAGGGTTATTTGGGCTAGGGTTAGGGTTAGGGTTAGGGTTAGGGTTATGGTTAGTTGGGTTTGGGTTATGGTTAGGGTTATTTTGGTAAAGGTTAGGCTTATGGTTAGTGTTAGGGCTAGTTGGTTTAGCGTTAGGGTTAGGGTTATTTGGTTTAGGGTTAGGTTTAGGGTCAGGGTTAGGGTTAGGGTTATTTGGGCTAGGGTTAGGGTTAGGGTTAGGGTTAGGGTTAGGGTTAGGGTTATGGTAGTTGGGTTTGGGTTACGGTTAGGGTTATTTTGGTAAAGGTTAGGCTTATGGTTAGTGTTAGGGCTAGTTGGTTTAGCGTTAGGGTTAGGGTTATTTGGTTTAGGGTTAGGTTTAGGGTCAGGGTTAGGGTTAGGGTTAGGGTTAGGGTTATTTGGGCTAGGGTTAGGGTTAGGGTTAGGGTTAGGGTTAGGGTTAGGGTTAGTTGGGTTTGGGTTATGGTTAGGGTTATTTTGGTAAAGGTTAGGCTTATGGTTAGTGTTAGGGCTAGTTGGTTTAGGGTTAGGGTTAGGGTTATTTGGTTTAGGGTTAGGTTTAGGGTCAGGGTTAGGGTTAGGGTTAGGGTTATTTGGGCTAGGGTTAGGGTTAGGGTTAGGGTTAGGGTTAGGGTTAGGGTTAGGGTTATGGTTAGTTGGGTTAGGGTTATGGTTATGGTTATTTTGGTAAAGGTTAGGCTTATGGTTAGTGTTAGGGCTAGTTGGTTTAGGGTTAGGGTTAGGGTTATTTGGTTTAGGGTTAGGTTTAGGGTCAGGGTTAGGGTTAGGGTTAGGGTTATTTGGGCTAGGGTTAGGGTTAGGGTTAGGGTTAGGGTTAGGGTTAGGGTTAGTTGGGTTAGGGTTAGGGTTAGGGTTATTTTGGTAAAGGTTAGGCTTATGGTTAGTGTTAGGGCTCGTTGGTTTAGGGTTAGGGTTAGGGTTATTTGGTTTAGGGTTAGGTTTAGGGTCAGGGTTAGGGTTAGGGTTAGGGTTATTTGGGCTAGGGTTAGGGTTAGGGTTAGTGTTAGGGTTAGGGTTAGGGTTATGGTTAGTTGGGTTTGGGTTATGGTTAGGGTTATTTTGGTAAAGGTTAGGCTTATGGTTAGTGTTAGGGCTAGTTGGTTTAGGGTTAGGGTTAGGGTTATTTGGTTTAGGGTTAGGTTTAGGGTTAGGGTTAGGGTTAGGGTTATTTGGGCTAGGGTTAGGGTTAGGGTTAGGGTTAGGGTTATGGTTAGTTGGGTTTGGGTTACGGTTAGGGTTATTTTGGTAAAGGTTAGGCTTATGGTTAGTGTTAGGGCTAGTTGGTTTAGGGTTAGGGTTAGGGTTATTTGGTTTAGGGTTAGGTTTAGGGTCAGGGTTAGGGTTATGGTTAGGGTTATTTGGGCTAGGGTTAGGGTTAGGGTTAGGGTTAGGGTTAGGGTTAGGGTTAGGGTTAGGGTTATGGTTAGTTGGGTTAGGGTTATGGTTAGGGTTATTTTGGTAAAGGTTAGGCTTATGGTTAGTGTTAGGGCTAGTTGGTTTAGGGTTAGGGTTAGGGTTATTTGGTTTAGGGTTAGGTTTAGGGTCAGGGTTAGGGTTAGGGTTAGGGTTATTTGGTCTAGGGTTAGGGTTAGGGTTAGGGTTAGGGTTAGGGTTAGGGTTAGGGTTATGGTTAGTTGGGTTAGGGTTATGGTTAGGGTTATTTTGGTAAAGGTTAGGCTTATGGTTAGTGTTAGGGCTACTTGGTTTAGGGTTAGGGTTAGGGTTATTTGGTTTAGGGTTAGGTTTAGGGTTAGGGTTAGGGTTAGGGTTATTTGGGCTAGGGTTAGGGTTAGGGTTAGGGTTAGGGTTAGGGTTAGGGTTCTGGTTAGTTGGGTTTGGGTTACGGTTAGGGTTATTTTGGTAAAGGTTAGGCTTATGGTTAGTGTTAGGGCTAGTTGGTTTAGGGTTAGGGTTAGGGTTATTTGGTTTAGGGTTAGGTTTAGGGTCAGGGTTAGGGTTATGGTTAGGGTTATTTGGGCTAGGGTTAGGGTTAGGGTTAGGGTTAGGGTTAGGGTTAGGGTTATGGTTAGTTGGGTTTGGGTTATGGTTAGGGTTATTTTGGTAAAGGTTAGGCTTATGGTTAGTGTTAGGGCTAGTTGGTTTAGGGTTAGTGTTAGGGTTATTTGGTTTAGGGTTAGGTTTAGGGTCAGGGTTAGGGTTAGGGTTAGGGTTATT